>NW_006440131.1:13446-85817 GCF_000325575.1 Pteropus alecto
TGTAGCATTGTTGCTGTTCAATACTTATTAAAGATCTATATTACACCGTGCAATACAAACACTTATAAAGACAAGTCCTTGCTTTTACTCTTATGACAAATTGATGGAATAGTAGAGGAAAATGTTATTATATAAGTTGCTTTCAGACTTAACTGTGGTGGATGAAAGGGTCCAGAGATAAGCTTTCTGATAATTTTATGCAACTTACTTTATTATACCTTTTTAAAGCTCCTTTGATTAGATTTCCTTCTTTTTTCCAGTTTAACTAATAAAATACATTTTTATTATTTTTTTAATGTATACTTAGAGATGTGATAGCAATATATGAAGAGCATGAGTTTCAATAGCAGACAAATCTGGGTTCAAATTCTGGCTTTATTGCTTATAGACTGTGTGGTTTTGAGTAGTTAATTTCCATAAGTCTTTCTTTTTCTATAAAATAGGAATATAATATTATGTTTCTCTTGCAGGGCTATTGTGGAGATATAATAGAATACTAGATGTAGAATACCTAGTATTATGCTCAGAATAGACTAGGTGTTCAAAAGTGTTCAATATTATTAGATCATTCTTTATAACCAACTCATTTTTTATTATTCTTTAAAATTCTACTTTATTTAGTTATAACTTACAGATAGTAAATTCAACTTTATTTAGGTATAATTTACAGATAATAAAATTAATTAATTTTGTGTACATGTGTTTCATGAAATTTTATTATTGTACACAATCATGTAACATCACATTTCCTTCATGATAAAATGTTCTTTATTTCTTTGCTGTTACTATCTTCCCTTAAATCCAATATGCCTTGCCAACTATAAACTTTTTTTTTTGTTACTCCGTGTGTTTTTTCTAGAATTTCATTCAAGATCGTTTATATCATATATAAACTTTTATGTCTGACTTCCTTTGCACACCATAGGGCTATTGGGATTAATTCATATTGTTGCATGTTTCAATCTCTTTTTATTGCTAAATAATATTTAATTGTTGATATATATCACAGTTCACTTATCCATTTAACCATCGATGATCATTTTGATTGTTTATGGCCTTTGCCTGCTGTGACTAAAACTGTTATAAACATTAGTCTAGAAGTCCTTTTGGGAACATAAATTTTCATTTACCTTGACTAAATACTTAGTAAAGTAGGATCAGTGATAATTGCACATTTAACTACATCAGAAGTTGCTGTAAACATACCATTTTCTATTTTCACCAGCACCTTGTGAGAATTCCAGTTCCTCTACGTCATCCAAAACCTTAGTATGATTATTCTTTTAAATTTTTGGCTTTTTTAGTGTGTGCATAAAGGTATCTCTTTGTGATTTTGTTTTCCTTTTCCCTAATAACTAATGGTGCTGAGTATATTTTTATGTCCTATTAACAAGTCATATATATTTTTTATTAATCTGTTCAAATATGGCCATTTCATTATTGGATTACTTAACTACTTATAATTGTTTCATTAAGATTTCCATTATAATGTTAAATAAAAGTAACGAAAGTGGGCATTCTTAGCTTGTTCTCAGTCTTAGGGGAAAGGCATGTATTCTTTCACCATTACTATATTAGGTATAGGCTTTTCATCAATACCCTTTATTAAGATAAAAAAAAAGTTTATTCTACTTTTAGTTTGTTGAGAATTTTTCTTGTCAAATGCTCTTTTACATTAATTAAGATGATCATAAGGTTTTTCTATTTTTGACTTTTAATATGATGAATTGCATTAATTAATTTTTGTATGTTGAAACAAATTTTAATTCCTACGAACATCATTTGTTAATGATGTATCATCTTTGTTATGGGTATCTTGATTCAATTTGTTAAGCCTGTATTATGGTTTATGTGTCTTTTAATGAGAGACATTTATCTGCAGTTTTCTTTACGCATCTCTTTTTTTATTAGTTTCAAATATACAGTACATTGGTTAGACATTTATATAGTTTATAAAACGATCCCCAATTGTTTCTTCTCTCCTCTGGTTTTCCACCTAGCCAGTATATTAATGCTAACTGTGTTCCCTATGTGGTGCTCCCCATCCCCATGACCATCTATCAACTACTAATTTGTATTTTTTTCTCATTTTGATGTCAAGATAGTAAGTTCAGAAGTGTTCCTAACTCTTCTATATTTTAGAAATATTTGTGTAGAATTGGTATTATTCCTTCCTTGCATGTTTGATACAATTTACCACCGAAGCCATCTGGGCCTAAAGTATTTTTGTGTAAAGTTTTTAAACTATTCAATTACTTTGTAATAAATTAAAGGACTTTTTGGTTTATTAATGTTATTTTTCTTCTTCGATGAGATTCCACAGTGCTCCTTTCCAAAATTTTGTCTATATTTGAAATTATTGCTCTAAACTTTTCATAACATCCCCTTAATGATCTTTTAGTGTCTATAAGACCTCTAATGATACCCTTTCTTTCTTTGCTGATAATGGTTTATTAATTTTATTATTTGAAAATTAGTTTTGTTTTTTGTGATTTTGTTTACTTTTTTTTCTATTTTATGTTTTATTGAGTTATACTCTAATCTTTATTATTGACTTATTTCATTTTGCTTTGAGTTTGATTTGCATTATTTAATACTTTCTTAAAATATCAGGAACTGATAAAATCTGGAACTGGGTTAGGAGATCCACGAGATCCACTGTGAGATGCTCCTGAGCTAAAAATCCATTTATCAAATGACCTCCATAAGCCCAAACTCTGACTGAAGGACCACGGTGACATTTTGGGTTTCCTGGAATCAGTGTTAGTTCAGAGTCAGTGATCAATAGTCCTCAAAAGATCTGATTATGTTTTTTTTTTTTTTTTCCCCCAAATGGACCCTAGTAAAAGGTCCATTTAAGGAAGTCTAAGAGAAAGATTAATGGCATAAAATTTCAGTGGTGTACTAGGGCTCTTCCTCAAGGGGATTAAACCTCCTTTCATTCAAGGGGATTTGAATCTATAAACTGTTCAGTATGGGAATTGATTCAGGGTCTGTGACTCTCTGTTTTTATAATTCCAATTAGATTTTTTTTTTCACTTTACTTAGAATTTTTTGCCTATACAGATCAAGTAAAAATTTAGTAGGCTTCCCATCTATTTTACCTCTAGGAATACTGTGATTAACTAGCCAATGCCATAGGTCTGCAAAAGTCATATTATTCGAATTGTATTTTTGGCTCTGCTGTCCACTGTAGTAACCATATCCACCTTGCTTTTGGAGGTTGAGTCCTTTATTTACCCCTGCCTTCCTGAGATCCAGTTATTCCCATTGAATTTAGCTTTTCCAGCTGAGTGGCTAGGATTCCTTCTGTATGGTCTGGCCTAAAAAGAAGAGCAATCAGAGAACTTTTCCAGGATGCTGGGACTTCCCTCACAAATTTATCTCTCAAAGTATTGGTGAAAGATCTGTCTTCTGGACACTCTCAGTGTGAATGAACTGGTCTTGAATGATAAATCCACACTAACATTCTGTTAAGAAAAAGAGGTTCCTTGGAATTTAACCTCACAGAGTGATCTGATCATAAATTTCCAACTGGGCAGGCCATGGCGGGTAGTCATGCCACAGGCATATAACTTCTTTAGTAAAAGGCCTATCTTTACTTTGAGAAAACCTTGTTCATTGTTTCTGTGCATCTAGGTTAACACAACTTTGAAATGCTCCCTTCAGACTCCTCTTTCTAAAGCATAAGCTCTCTCAAAAGATCACCAGCAATCCCATCCCCACATGACCACCCTTCAAGAGTTTAACTATCCTGTACTCAATCCCCCCCTTTCTTTCTCTCATCTCTATGTAACCTTCTTTATGTTCTCTCCTTAATCTAAAATGTGTAAAAGAAACTGCAAATTGTTATTCTTAGAAGCATTTTTTCTCAGTCTGTTGAGATCTTGCTTCTAGGTATAGCCTCTGTTTGGCTCAAATAAATTGTTATAGAATAACTGTTATCAAAAGAACAAGTAATAACAAATGTTGGAGAGGATGCAGAGAAAAAGGAACATGCATACACTGCTGGTGGGACTACAAATTATACAGCCATTATGGAAAACAATATGGAGGTTCCTCAAAAAAACTAAGAATTGATCTACCATATGATCTAGCAATCCCCCTACTGGGTATTTACCCCAAAGACTTGAAAACTCATATCTGAAAAGATATTTGCATATTAATGTTCACAGCAGCATTATTCACAGTGGCCAAGACATGGAAGCAATCAGTGACCTACGACAGATAATTGGATAAAGGAGCTGTGGCGCATATATACAACGGAATATTACTCAGTCATAAGAAGAGATGAAATATTGCCATTTGCAACAACATGTATGGACCTCGAGATAATCATGCTAAGTGAAATAGAAAAAGTTGAAAATCACATGATGTCATTTACATGAGGGATATAAACCTAAAAGCAACAAATGAACAGGACAAACAAACAGAGACTCATGGACATGAACAATGGACTAGTGGTTACCAGAGGGTAGGAGGGAGGAGGGAGGTAGACATGGTAAAAGGGTCAAATATGTGGTGACCGAAAGAAATCTAACTATGGGAGGTGAATCACAATGTAAATATATATATATGCCTTACTGTGAAAATGCACAATGAAACTTACCAGATTTTGTTCACCAAGTTCACCATAAAAAGATAATAATTATTAAAAGAAAAAAGAATCATTACTGAGTTAGATGTGAGGTTTTTTTTTTCCCTATGTTTTCTTCTAAGTGTTTTACACTTTCAGGACTTATGTTTATGTCCTTAAACCAATTGGAACTAGTCTTTATGGGTGGTGCAAGATAAGTGTCTAGTTTTATTCTTCTGCATGTGGTTATTTAGTTTTCTGGATGTCATTTATTGCAGAGACTACCCCTTATTTATTGAGTATTCTTGGTTCCTTTGTCAAATATTAGTTGATTGTATATGTGAATATTTATTTGTAGGCTTTAAATTTTGTTTCATTTATCTATGTGTATTTCAAACAATATATGAATAAAACTTGGAATGAAATTCTTGTTTTATTCCTATACTGTTTTGATTACTATAGCTTTATAGTGTAGTTTGAAATCAGAAGTGTAATGTCTCCTGTTTTGTTCTTTTTTCTCAGGAATGCTTTAACTAGGTCTTTAGATCTTTGTGGCTCCATATAAATTTTAGGATTGTTTTTCTTATTTCTGGGAAAATTTCATTGGAATTTTGATAGGGATTTTATTGCATCTTTGAATGGCTTTGAGTAAAATCAACATTTTAACAATGCTAATTCTTCCAATATATAAACTTCAAATATCTTTTCATTTGTGTCTTCTTCAATTTCTTTCTTCAAAGTTTTGTACTTTTTAAGGTATAGATCTTTCATATCCTTGGTTGAATTTATTCTAAGGGTTTTATTGTTTTTGGTGCTATTAGAATGGCATTGTATTTTTATTTCTTTTTCAGATATTTTGTTTTCAGTATATAGAAATGCAACATTTCTTCATGTTGATTGTGTATCCTACAACATTACTGAATTAGTTTAATTACTTATAACAGATCATGAGTGGTGTTTTAGGATTTCTTCTATGAGTGCATAAGAAGGAAACTACTTCAAGCCAGAGGAAGAATCACCATTAAGCATTAGGGTGAACAATTCTCAGAGCTGACACAGAAACTGAGAAAAATGTATACTTTGACCATTCAGAATGAAAAAAAAAAATAATGCTAAATTTGGAAGAAATTTTATTTTGTTCACAGTCTTCAATATAGTTAGCATACTTTGTATACTATGCTCTAACACTAGAAAACATGGCTAATGTAAATGTTGAAAGTATTGCTTTAACATATACCTAGGTTTAACTGTCAGTATGACTTTCTCAGTCAAAATGAGGCAGATTAGTAAGGTCTCAAGGATAATAAGTCTAAATATGGGACCCTGCTCATTTCTTTGCAGCACAAGCAAAGAGAAGAAAGAAAGAAAGAAGTAGTGCTATATATTCTTTCCTAAAATAACTTACACAGATTGTTTACAATATGCTAAACACTGTTATAAGAATATAGAATTTCATATCATGTGCAATCAAATAATTTTACTTCTTTCTTTTCTATTTGGATACCTTTTATTTCTTTGCCTTACCTGATTCCCCTGGCTAAAGCTTCCAGTATTATGTTGAATAGGAGTAGTGAGAGTGGTAACTCTTGTTTTATTCCTCATCTTAGAGGAAAGTTTTCAATCTTTCATTGTTGAGCATTGTTGGCTATGGTGTTTTCATATATGGTCTTTATTGTGTCAAGTTATATTCCTTCTATATCTAATTTTTGACCATTTTTATCATGAAACAGTGTTGAATTTTATCATTTTTGCATACGTTTAGATGATAATATATGTTTTATTTTCATCTATTATGTTGTGTATCACATTAATTGATTTGCATATGTTGAAATAGCCTTACATCCCAGGAAAAAGCACACTTGATGGTGGTAGATGATCCTTTTAATGTGATGTTGAAATCAGTTTGCTACTATTTAATTGAGGATTTTTCCATCTATGTTCCTTAGGGATTTGGTCTATAGTTTTCTTGTAGTGTCCCTATCTGTCTGGCTTATGTCAGGGTAATGCTGGTCTCTCACAGTATATTTTGGAGTGTTCCTTTCTCTTCAATTTTTGAGAAAAGTTTAAAGATTGTTGTTAATTATTTTTAAAATATTTGTTAGAATTCACCAGTGAAACCACCTGATCCAGGGCTCTTCTGTGCTGAAAGTATTTGATTACTAATTCCATCTCCTTATTATTAGTCAGTTCTGATTTTCTATTTTTTCATGATTCAATCCTGGTAAGTTGTATCTTTATAGGAATTTATCCATTTCTACTAAGTTACCCAATTGTTTAGCATATAATGTTCATAGTAGTCTCTTAAGATCCTTTATATTGTCTGTGGTCTCCATTGTAATGTCTCTTCTTTCATTTCTAAATTCCTTTATTTGAGTCCTCTCCTCTGGCTGATGTTCATCAGTTTTGTTTATTTTTTCAAAATATCAGCTCTTAGTTTTGTTAATCTTCTCTATTAATTTTCTAGCCTTTATTTAATTTATTTTTGCTCTGATCTTTTTTATTTCATTCTTCTGTTCACTTGGGGTTAGCTTAACATCTCACTAATTCTTGGATATTTTTTCTTGTTGATTGATTTTTCTCCAATTGGATCATACTTTTCTGTTTCTTTGTATGCTTTCCATTGTTTTAATTGGATGATAGACATTGTAAAATCTACATTGCTGGGTGCAAGATTTCATTATATTCCTTTAAATAGTGCTAGACTTTGTTATGCTATGCAGCTAAAAGCACTTGAGGTTCCTTTAATTGTTTTAAGCTTTGCCTTTTATTTTTGCTAATGTATATCTTTGAATCTTTTAATCTAGAGCTAATTTAGCCCCCATACTAAGTTTCTCTAAGTACTGTACCTGATGCCACATGTATTACATATATATTTTTTTACTCTGAATGATCAAAGTACAAATTTTTCTCATTTTTTGGGTGAACTCTGAGAATTGTTTACCCTAACACTTTATGGTGATTCTTCCTCTAGCTTAAAGCAGATCCCTTCTTATATATGCATAGAATGGTACTTAGCTAATGACTCACAGGGACCTTTTGGGGATTTTCAAAGTTCTCTCTTTTTCTCTGTGCCATTCCCTTTTCTCTAGTACTCTGTCACCCCAAATATAGCCACCTTGACCCACCTGAGCTCTGAACCCCTTCTCTTCAACTTACTGAGTTTGCCGTGCTATATATAAGTTCCTATTCCCAATGCTGCTGTCTGAAAACTTCCTTAATGCAATCAAAAGGCTCACCTTATATCTTGCATTTCTTTCAGGGATCACTCTCTCATGCTGCTTGTTGTCTATTAAAAAGATTGTTCATATATATTTTTTTCAGATTTTCTTGTTGGTTAAGGCAGGAAAGCAAATCCATCAAGTCCCCAGATATGTATGTATGTATGTGTGTATATATGTATGTATGTGTGTGTGTGTGTGTGTGTGTGTGTGTGTGTGTGTGTGTGTGTATATATATATATATATACGCATATATATATGTATATGTGTGTGTGTATATATATATATATATACACACACACATATACATATATATATTTCTTATATGTTTACTCTTTCAGTCTCTTGATGAAATTTTAATGGTCTTATTTACCTGGGCATTCACAATCACTTAGCTAAAGATTACATATTATTGTTCCTAAGATTTCTAGTTGGCAGAGATGATTGAGCGAGATGAGCTGACTCACAGAATGGGTCTTCAAATAAAGAGCTAAAAAATCTGTTAACAGCAAGAAACGAGATATGGCAAAATATATAAGTAAAGTGCTTGTTCCTATGGGATTTTGATATATTGAATGACATTTTAAGATAACACTTGGACAAAAGAATGAATATAAGTCCGATTGATAAGAAACTTGTAGAGTTATGAATTATAGATTAGAGAACATTGATTAGAGCAATTTGGCAAATTGTTGCAGATAGAAATTAAATATTTATTTAATCACCAAAGATGTGTCAAAAGTAAATGCAATCTAAAATCAACTTTTTAATTAAATTTATTGGGTGACATTGGTTAATAAAATTATTTAAGTTTCAAGTGTACAATTCTATACTACATTATCTGTATATTGCATTTTGTGTTCACCACCCAAAGTCAATTCTCCTTCTATCATCATATATTTGATCCTCTTTACCCTTATCTACTTCCCTCTTGTTCATCTGTTGCTTTCAGTTTTATATCCCATATGTGAATGAAATCACATGGTTCTCAACTTTTTCAGTCTGATTTTTTTGCTTACCTTGATTATCTCAAGATACATCCATATTGTCACAAAATGGCAGTATTTCATCTTTTCTTATAGCTGAGTAATGTTCCATTGTATATATGTACCACATCTTCTTTATACAATCATCTATCGAAGGACACTTCAGTTATTTACATGTCTTGGTCACAGTGAATAGTGCTGTAATGAACATCAGGGTGCATATATCTTTATGGATATTTTTTTTTTTTTTAATTTTGGGTAGATTTCCAGAAGAGGGATTCCTGGGTCACATAGTAATTCTATTGTTAATTTTTTGAGGAAACTTCATACTGTTCTTATCAGTGGTTGTACCAATTTAAAATTCCACCAACCATGTATGAGGGTTCCTTTTCCCTTACAAACTCTACAACAGGTGTGATGTGGTGTCTCATTGTGGTTTTGATTTGAATAATAGCTAACAGCTAGTAAAGTTGAGCATCTTCTCATATGTCTGTTGGCCATTCGTATATCTTCTTAAGAAAAGTATCTGTTCAGGTCCTCTGCCCACTTTTTAATTGGATTTTCTTGTTGTTGTTGAGTTGTATGAATTCTTTATATATTTTGGATAGTAATCCTTTATTGGAGGTGTTGTTTGCAAGTATCCTCTCCCATTCAGTTTTTTGCTTCTTTGTTTTATTGATGGTTTCTCTTGCTGTGCAGAAGCTTTTCAGTTTGATATAGTCCCATTTTTGCTTTTACTTCCCTTGCCTTTGAGGTCAAATTCATAAAATCCTCTCTAAATCCAAGGATAAAATCTACATCTTTTTGTAAGTCCCAGTTAGATGTTTTATATTTTATGATGACTATTTAAAAATTACCATTTATAATTTATAATTCATATTAATAAGCATATGAAAGTGTTTAGTAAACTGTGAAGTACTGTATAAATTCTTGACATTTTTACATTAAGTGCTAAAAATTTATAAGAGGTATATTATTGGAGAATGCATTTGACAAGATTAAAGATAAATTTGAGAGAGAAAATGGGTAGACACTTTGACTTGTAACTGCAAGTACTAATTAATATAGACTAGTAAGATAAAAAGGGACCTAATTATTAAAACAATAGAATGGTAATGATGTTATTTTCTAAAATGGCTAGATATTAGTACTATCTTGTTTAGCAAAAGTCATTTGGCTTAAATCAGTTTAAACACTCAAGTTCAATTAATCATTTTCTATTTTGAATTTATAGAATTGCACAATCTGTATTTTATAATAACTATAACTTTTTTATTGTTCATATTTCAACGTTTGTCTTCTAGGAGAAATGCTGGGTCTAGAAAACAAAAAGAGAGTCAGTGTTTTCCAATTCCTATGCAGCAATGGTTCAAAGATGTTAGTTCTACAGTCTGTGTTTTAGATAATATAGAAAGAGGAAATTTGAATTTTTTCCTCCTGTTTTCCTTGGATTATATTATCCTTTTTGTATCATCAGAACCTCACCAAAGGAAATATTCTCATTTTTCTGGACATACATTCAATGCCTGTGGGATTAGATATTGAACCAATTCAAACTGGCTTACAAAAGGAAGAAAAAAGAGTAGAGTCATTAATTCTCTTGCTTTTAAACTTCCCCATTATGTCCTGTTTTATCTGAAAATTTGGGGGCAGGCAAGAGGACAGATGTCTTTTTACCTTAGTGATAAATGATGACAAATATGAAACAAACTTACTATCCTCTGTGTGATAAATAATAAGACATAGGGGGATAAAAGTAATTTCCACAGGCAAATGGTAAAATTAGGTTCTTTCAGAGAAGGAGAATTTTTTTTACCATTATTTCTTCTTATATTTTTATTATATTGATAGGAAACGATGGATATTTGCTAAACCTACTGTGGTCATCATTTCACTATATATGTAATCAAACCATCATGCTATATACCTTAAAATTATACAGTGATGTATACCAATTATTTTTCAGTAAAACTGGAAAAAATAGGTTATTATTCTAAGAGAGACAATGTAAGGACATTAAAAATACTTGACCACGACACAAAGTTGGATTCTCTTACATTTAAGGTTGATCAATATGATTTCATTTGTTTTCAGTCATGCTTCATATTTGAGACTTGGAGTTTGAGCCTTAGCTAGTTTATTTTGTATATCATGAAGCACAATACAATTTATTAAAGAAAATTATAGCTCTCTAAGCTGTGGGAATAAATAACAACAATGATACCTTCCCATTCATGTAGTGTTTTACAATAAACAGAGAAATTTCTTATAATGATTACATCCAGAATCTTTGCAACATAAATGGAAGTAGACATAGTATAGTCAAATGGTGTTACAAAGACTTTGGAAGTAATAGATCTAGAATTAAACATTGGTTCTGATACTTACTTGCCTTAAGTTTGAGTAAATTACTTCATCTCTTTGAACCCAAGTTGTTTATATTTTGTAAAATGGGAATGATAATTTAAAATACATAAAGTACAGTTGTTATGAGTAACTCATGATCACACATGTTTTTAATACCTGATTCCCAGGAGTTGGTATGTACTGCTGTGTGAGCAGTACAAATTTTATTTAACCTCCATCTGTAGATGGCACACTAGAGACTCTCAGAGGTTATGACTTGTTCAATGTCTAACCAAGACTAGAAATCATATTTGGACTTGAATTCCACAGCTTTACATTATACCACATTCCCTGTAGAGAGTTTCTATAATTTAAATTGTGGTCGATGAAACATTGAAATTATTTCATTTAAGTATAAAAACATATTTTTTTTCATGTTCCATTATATGGTTACAGGCAGCTGCTTATGAGTTTTTTCTTCTTTTTAGTATTATCAATCATGGCTTAATTTTCTACAGTTCTAAACAATCAATAAAACGTGGTAGAAATGGTGCTCTCTGCCTGCTGAAGATGGATCATAAAAGGTAATGAGGCTTTAGCTCTGTTTATTGGAGCTCTTGCACTTAGAGCCCTGAGCTGCCATATAAGAGATCTGTCTACTCTGAGATCTCCCATGGCTTAAGCTACATTCAGAGGTAGTGTGTAGGCACTTTGATTGAAAGTACCTGGTGAACCCAGCTCTTCAGTCATTTCTACCAAGGCATCAAACATGTGAGTAAAGCCATCTTGGACCCTCCACGTAAGCCCATCTACCATCTGAGTACAAGTGAGTAACTTAGGTCGAAGTGAAGAAAATGCAGAAAAATTGTCCAACTGGGCCTTGCCAGAATTACTGACTTAGAGAATTTGTGAGATATAATAAAATAATTGTTGTTTAAGCTATTTAATTTTAATTACACAGCAATAGATCACTAGGGCAGGCAGATTACATATGAATTCTGTATTCATGAATTGCTTTTGCTTTCTCTCTGTGATTTTGACCACTTTCCTTTTGTCTTTTTGACAGATAAGAATGAGTTCATAGTCACATACTTATTGTTTAAAGAAAAAACAAATGAATAAAGAATTTATCTTAGACAATGAGAAGTGCAAAGGAATGGGGATATGGTTGCAGGACACAGATCATATGGTAGATGTTTCACAGCAGAAAAAGAAAAAAATGTGACAGGTAAAGAGAAGGTTTGATTTACAAAATTATTTGGAAACAGTATTTGGGAAGATAAAGATTTGAAATGGCGAATAGAACCACTTAGTAGATTCAGTAAAGCTGTCTTTTATTCATTTATTTTTTAATTAGAAGATTCGAATAGGGAGAATTTTGGTTGATAAATGAGCTTGTGACCATGAGATAGATTCTTCCACAGCCCAGTTAAACAACTTTCATTGAGAAATAATGAAAACAATAAAGATAACTAGTATTTATTGAGGATAATTAATATATTTTCTTATTTAATCTTTATGCAAAACCTGCAAAGTAGGTATATTGTTGCCATAATTCCAAGTTAAAAACAAGAAAACTACAAATCAATAAAGTTAGAAAACATACCTTTTTCACTCAAGTCTCCACTGCCACAGTCACAGAATAGGCCAGTTACTTTTGATTTGTTTTGTTTTCCAATATTTATTTTCTCTTCCATTGGCACAGGTAGTATCACTGAACTAGACAAATGATTTTCAATATCATGCATAGCCTCTAGAGGCAGAGAGGAGAATAAATAGAACATCTGGGGGAATGTAGGTAGCTGCATGTAAACCTATCCACACTACTGGAACTACTGAGTCATAAATATTTCTTTTAATTTTTCTATTATAGACCTACAAAAATGTTTGCTTTAGAATTCTAGTAACATAATTAAGTCCTCATTACTTCTGAAGATAGAAACTCTTTAATCATACTACAGAAAAGAAAAGAGGACTGCCTTACTTTTAGGGAATTGCTATTGTGATTTGTAATCTGAGGTCTTTAAGTTTGCTGTGTTGATGTTATGTTTTCAATTTGTAGTCTATACATTTGAAAGTTTCTATTGGGAATGTTTGCATTTACAGTCTAGTAGATAGCAGATTGTGTGCTGATGTCAAAGTTTGCCATGTATATCTTTCCAAATTTAGTGTGCATTTGCAAATTTACCAGTTTGCTAGATCAACGCCTATAGCTATACTTGGCATGTGGCCTGAAGCATTGGCTGGTAGAGGAGTTTGAAATTAAGGATCAATAAAATGTTGTGTGCCAGCATATTTCCTTTGAAACTACACTGCTGGAGTCCTCAGACATGTCTGCTTTTGTATGAAAATGTGAACTACCAGGAAGAACTATCTCTGACTGAAATACCATATTTTTAGTAACATTTTTTATAGCAGAAGCGGCAAGAACATTTTGTTTGGTTGGTCAAAATCAGTCTCATGCTTTTAATTTAACCATTAGTATAATGGCTTTCAAATATTTTTTATCATGACCCATATTTAAAAATTACTTTTAACTTAAGACTCAGTAACAACACATATATGTAACTGAAATAAAATTTTTGGAAAAAATAAAAAACTTTGGGAGGAATAATAATTCCCTTGCTAATCTGTTCTATTCTGTTCTACTCTATTCTATGCTTCATTGTAGTCTAGTCTGTTCCATTTTTTTTAAATTGCTACTACAACCCACTAAAATTTTCTTATTACTCTTATTTATGGATCTCCCTCCTCCCATAGTCACAGAACCTAGTGCTTTATTGCTGAGAATGTTTAGGCTCTGGCTTCTGACTTGCAATAGATAGTTGGCCAGAACAACATGAAAGTAGTAGGAATCCTTTGTCAAAAATTATTTGCCCACCTACATGTGGATTTATTTCTGAGCTTTCAATTCTGTTCCATTGGTCTGTATGTATGTTTTTCTGCCAATATCATGCTGTTTTGATTATTATCACTCTGTAGTATAATTTGAAGTCAAATAGTGTGATACCTTAGGCCATGTTCTTTTATCTCAGAATTGCTTTGGCTATTTGAGGTCTTTTGTGATTCCATATAAATATGCTGGGTTTTGTTCTATTTCTTTAAAAATTGCCATTGGGATTTTTATGGGAATTGCATTGAATCTATATATTGCTTTGGGTAATATGGCCATTTTTAACCATGTTGATTCTTTGAATCCATGAACACAGAATATCTTTCTATTCCTTTGTGTCTTCATCAATTTCTTTTAATAATGTCTTATAGTTTTCAGTGTATAGATCCTTCACATCCTTTCTTAAGTTTATTTCTAGTTATTTTTTTCTCCTTGTTACAATTACAAAAGGAATTGTTTTTTTTTCCATTTTATTTTCTAAAATTTCATTGTTAGTTTATAGGAATACAGTGGATTTTTTGTACAATATTTTGATTTTGTATCCTGCAATTTACTATATTTGTGTATTTTTTCTAATAGTTTTTGGTACCACCTCATACCTGTAAGAATGGCTATTATCAATATGATAAGTAATAACGAGTGTTGGAGAGGTTATTATTAGAAACCTAATACACTACTTGTGGGAATGTAAATTGGTACAGCCATTATGGAAAACCAGTATAGAGGTTCCTCAAAAAAATCAAGAATAGAATTACCATATGATCCATCAATCCCTCTTCTGGATATCTACTCAAAAAAATTACAAAACATTTATTTGTACAGACTTATGCATCCCAATGTTTATTGCAGCACTATTCACAGTGCCCGAGACATGGGAACAACTGAAATGTCCTTTGGTAGATGATTGGTTAAAGAAGATGTGACACATATATACAATGGAATATTACTCAGCCACAAGAAAAGATGAAATATTACCATTTGCGATGACATGGATGGATCTCGAGATAATCAAGCTAAGTGAAATAAGTCAGACAGAAAAAGTTGAGAATCATATGATTTCACTCATATGTGGAATACAAACCTGAAAGCAATAAACAAACATGACAAACAGAGTCTCATGGACACAAACAGTGGATTAGTGGTTACCCATGGTGGGGAGATAGATAGGAATAAAAGAGGTCAAATATTTGGTGATGGAAGGAAATTTACCTTTGGATGGTGAGTATACAATGTAATAAAGAGATGAAGTATCATGAATATTTCACTTGAAACCTATATATTTATTAACCAATACCATCCTAATAAATTTAATAAAAGAGAAAACAGTCACATATGCAAGCCAAAAAAAAAAAAAAAAGAAAGCAGAAAGATATCCGGAAATTCTCTTTTTTAATTGAGAAAAAATATAAATATTCAAGAGATGAAGAATAGTTTGTCACCACTTGTAACAATATTATATGGAAAGGAACATTTGTGAATTTTAGATTTTTTTCTTCTTAGACTAGGTTAAAAGGATCATTGGAAAATATATAATATATCTTTAAAAAAAATTTAGAATCACAATTTTATGTGGTCACAGCTTTTTATTTCTTCTGATTTAAAAGCAACATGCTCATTTACATATAATTTGCAAAATACAAAATATTATGAGTGAGTAAATAGAAGCTATGTGTAACCCCAACACCTATTAATAATAATTAATAATACTTTGATATAACTCTCATTTTTCTCATTCTTTATCTTTTAGACATTTTTTCTTTAAAGCAAAAATTGATATTCTACCATATATAGTCTATTTTTTACTTAAAATTATATGTAAGATTTTCCATGGAATTAAATATTCTTTGAACAAAATTTTAACATGAACATTATATTAAAGATATATAGTATGATTTATAAATTTGTTTCTTTGTTGTTAAACATTTAAGTTGTTTTTATTTGGTCACTCATTTATAGCTAATTGTAAATAATGCTGCATTGTACATTATTCACATACATCCTCATTCATTTTAAACCTAATGGCATATTTTCCAGGATTTAGAATTAATAAACCAGAGTACAATTATTAATACCTATTTAAGTATGTTGCCACATTTCTTTACAGAAAAGCTATTCCAATTTATGTTCTCAAAAAAAAGTATGTGAGTACTCTTGACAGTGCATACTTAAAAAAAAAAAAAACTTTGTTATTGCCTTGAGAAAATTGCCAATATGATATCCATTACTTTTATTTTTACTTTTATCATATTTGTAACTATATTTTCTATAATTATAAAATATGAGAATGCAACACATTTGATTTTTCCTTATGTAAGTGGAAATATTTAGCATCTTTATTTATATTCTTTCAGTACTTTCCAATGTATGCCAATATAATTTAGGACTATAGACCTGAATTATTATTTATTATTATTATCACATAATTACTTCACTATTGTAATGTTGCTTAAGATATCACTTTATTTCTTGAAATTTTCTTTACAATAATTATATAAGTATGTCTCCATATGTTTACTTGCTATAAATGTTTCTTTGAGTTCTTACTTGTAGCTTTGGAGTATTTTAAAAATACATATATTATGAGCTTCAATACATTAGAGATTTTTTTAAAAAAAATGGTTCCTGATCATTCTTTTTCATCTGTTTCAATGATACATCACTGAGAACTATAATTTCTTTAAGGAATTTAACAATAAATACTGAAATGGGCCACCTGGGGTTGTCTATCTCTGACTTCTAAATGTTTCCAAATGGTGGATGAGTGACCAACATGTTTTTAGTTTATATCCTCATCCTTGAGTCACTAATATAGAGATATAAAATAACAATTCTAGCCTTCTCTTATTTATATTTTGCTTGACCATGTCACTTTTACAGATACTAAGCACAGGTTAGCTCTTTCCTCATAGACCTGCCCATTTACTCCTCTCATGGCTGTTTAGGTTAAATGTTTTGCTCTGTGTTTTCACAGGTATTTAAATGAGAAGGTCGAGTAATGTAAAACAACTCCTCTCATGGCTGTTTAGGTTAAATGTTTTGCTCTGTGTTTTCACAGGTATTTAAATGAGAAGGTCGAGTAATGTAAATCAGATATTATCTATGTCAATTTAAATTTTTTTGTGCTATAGAGTCTAATAGACTTGAAAGTCTTCCTTTATAGCATTAAAAGGCTTACTATACATGATATGTTTTGAGTATATATGTTTGTGAGTGTTAATATTTTATATCTATAGCATGAAACCCTATATGATCTTCTAATGAACTTTATTAATCTCATTTCTAAATTATTTATTATTTTAGAAGTAATGGGAACCAGTTGTATATTTTGAATAATTTTGTTCAAAACTTAAATGGACTATCACAATGCCTAGTAGAGAATTTGGTGATATAAACATTATACGAAGTTTTGCTTTTGCTAGATGCATATCTAACATAGCCCTCCTCTCTTGCCTGAATAGAGCATGTACATGGAATATAAGTTGCACATCTGTCTTTAAATTAATGCTGACCCTGAAGAACTGATTTTTTTTTGTATGTGTGCAAACTGTGTTTTGACAAATGACAATAAAATTGCTATTTGATTGATGTCTTAAGATATTTTATAAGATAAATGAATTTACATCTTTAAATCACTTTTGATGAACTTATGAGGCTCAAGTGATTTAAAACAAAACATAGATGATATAAATGAGGAAAATAATACAAAGTATTTATTTTCTTTCATTATACATACAACATAACATGCAATGTTGGTGTGAAGCAAATGGTAATAATGGAAAAGGAAGAACAAGAGGGTGCCAATTCTTATTGAATTCTTACAATGTGCTAGTGGCATTGCACATCAATTTATTTAAGATATAAGGAAGAAAATATGATGTATTATGTTATAGAAGATAAAGAATACTTTTGGTCTAGTTTTCATCTTCAGTTGAAAAATAATATACTATTTTTGTTACATTTAGAACTAGTACTTTTACACAAAAATAAACTATTAAATGAATATTTATATTCAAGCTGTGATTGAAACAAATTATTTGCCGTATAAATTTTATTTCTCATTTTTGAAAGTAAGATAGTAATATTTTTAAGAAAGAAAAAGTAAACAAATTCTAATTGTTTTAATAGGCATGATAGTTACCATATTTTTAAAAAACTAAGTATCCTCCCTTTATTGTTCCTTTAATAGATATAGAGACAAATTTATTTATTAATTATTATAAAGTAGGTGATTTTCATGGGCTAAATAAGCTTAAAAATTAAGTTCAAAGGAAAGCAAACTGTTTTTGTCAATGATATATGGCCAAATTCTCCAAGTTTGGAAATGTTGATTGTTAGGCATCATTATAAAAATTGATTTATGTAAAATACTGTAATTTGCAGAAAGCAACAAGAAAAAAATAAAACAGATATTTCATTGTAAAATTTTCTAGAGTGTAGTCATTTATCTCTGCTTTCTCCTCACATTTCACTAAAAATGGAAATGAAAAATGGCTAAATGGGACATAAACCCATAAGGAAAAGAACAAGGAAAGAATATGGCAAACACAAAAATTTTAAACCGGGGTCATAAAATTTAGCAAACAACAGAAAGTTGTAACCTGAGCCAGAAATTCATGAAGTAGCATGGAAGCAACCCAAGAGAAAACCAAAGTATGGCCCAGAACTTCAGGCATTGGAACAAGAAACGCTAAATGTGAGAAGAGGATTGGCTATTAGATCCTCGGGTCCCTTTTCTACTCCATGTATTTGAGGGACTGTCTCTCCTACACTAAAAGAAGACTAAAGGTTTGCTCTTTAAAGATGTTGAACCCAAAGAGACTCAGGACTTCAGGATTTCAAGTACAGTAGAATGCAAGGATATTGACTACAAAGGAATTAAGTAAAAAATGTGATAACCTAGTCCTCTTCCTTCATAAGACTCCAGAATTCTGGAAACCAGGCTTATGTCTCTCAAGCAAAGTATTAAAAGATTTTGCTCTGGAAAACTCAGTAACCCAAGAGAAGAGATATACAGTTGTCTCTTGGGAGTTCCACGGAGAAATAGTCCAATCATATTTTACATTTGAAGCCAATTATTTATTGATTCATCAAGACTCATCCATGCTAAGAGTTTCTAATTAATATTTTATGTGCTTTACTCTTAAATATAAGTGCTTAGACATAATCACCAGATATTTGAAGAAACCCTGTAACAAAAAAGACAGTAAACGAAACCCGTCTAAAGGCAAAAGAAACTTTATAGAGAACAAATACAATGTAAGCAAAAGAAAAAATAAAATTGTAATTATTATTCTCACAAAAATCCGAAATGAACAGGAGGCTATGAAAAAGAAGCATTTGTATAACTCAGAGAAATATACTTCTAAATAGCATGCTTACCCTATTATTTGTAGGCCTTTTATTTTTAAAATTGTATATTGACTTTCTACTGTGAAAGAAAAGATTTACATCCTTCACACTCCCATGCATGCGCACGTGCACATACACACATATACATGTGTGAATACATACATACATACATACATACATACATACATACATACTCTTAGGATAGAATAAAGGTATGTTCAGGTATGCAAGGTCTTGAAATTTTACTATCCATGTGCTCCTTTCAGGAATCTCCTGGATGTTGTGCTGCTCACTCAGAATGAGAGAATGATTAGAGTAAAACATTAGATATAGGAAAAAAGGAAGCCAACATAGAAAACGGGAGTGAGAATTGCTAGGATGATGTTCAAAGAAGAGAGAAAAGAGCAAAGCTTTGCAATAGACATAGTGAGCCACTAGCCCAAAGTGGAGCAGGAGGATAAAGAGTTCTTGAAAAGCTGCCTTGAAGAAAATTAATTAAATCTATAGATTATTTGATAGGCTGAGAGAATTGAGAGGAGATTTACATCCCTGGAGGAGATTTTGGAAATAAGTTAGAAAAAAATACATAGAAAAACTTCAAATAAATAAATGCAAGTACGAACTCTGGGGATAACAACTGCTATATGTGAAAAGAAATGTGATATATTCTATTTCTATCTACTTGCTTATAACAGTATAAACAACTAATGTTTATTTTCATCAAGAAATTCCTTCCACTCCATGGCACCAAATACCAAGTACTGACTGACTTGTGAGTGTATGTGTGTGTATGTGAACACATGTGCACATGTGTGCATGCATGATTAAGGAGTGTTAAGGACATAAATATTTTCTTCCACAGTATAAAGCCAGTATATAATTTTAAAAATAAAAGGCTTACAAATAACAGGGTAAGTATGCTATTTAGAAATACACTAATACATTCCATAATACACAACTAAAATAATAGACAGTTAATGTCACTGGGAGCAGAAATACTGGATGGAGAGGGATAGGGTGGGGAATGCTATTTTTATTATAGCCTTGTGTAAATATTTAATTTTAAAAGTATATACATGGTTAATACTGATAACTTATCACTTAATGGATTTAAAATAAAACACATGGGATGGTGCACTGGTGGGTCCCTGACTACCTCTATGTAAACTGGCCTCATATTATATTGTTGTCTTTGGTCTTAATTAATTCTTTCAACAAGTAGTTTTGAGAACTTACAACATATCAGGAACTGTCCTAGATGTTGGGAGAATAATATGCAAAAATATTACTTTTCAGAAATATCATTGATGTTGTATCACCCATTCTCCTCTATTTTTTTCTCTACAACCAGACATTCTACACATTATAGGATTTAAGGTACATCATATAAAAGCACCATACAAGTGGATATGTAATGAAATGAGGAGCACATTTTACTTTCTTATAAGCCCTGGATAAATTAAAAAGAAATAAGTTAATTGAAAGAAAATAATTTAAAATTATTTTATTTTTATGGTTTATTGGCAGGGGAGAATTTTCATGCTAATTCATATGAAATCTCAAGGGACTCCAAATACTCAAAACGATTTGGACAAAGAAACAAGTTGGAAGACTCATACTTCCTGATTTCAAAACATATTACAAAGCTACATTATCAAAACAGTGTAGTACTGGCAGAATGTCAGACTAGTAGATCAGTGAAACAGAATAGAGAACCCAGAAATCAACTCTTGCATATATGGTTAAATGATCTTCAGCATGCGTGCCAAGTGCCCTCAGTGGGGAAAAGACAGTCTCTTCAACAAAAGGTGTTGGGAAAACTGATATGCACATGCAAAATTATGAATATGAACCATTATATTACACCATATAAAATTTATATTGAAGATTAATTAAATACCTAAACATATGACCTGAAAATATAAAACCTTTAGAAGAAAACAGAGGGAAAGATTCATAATATTGCACTTGGCAATGATTTCTTGGATATGACAGCAAAAACACAAACAGCAAAAGTAAAAATAGACAAATGTGAATATATCAAACAAATCCTGTGGCACACTACAACATAGATGAACGTCGTGGACGTTATTCTAAATAAAATAAGTCATTTACAAAAATACACTGTATTTGTATATCAAAAAGCACAACGAATAAAGTGAAATGCAGCCTGTAGGAGGTTGCCAAAGTTTAGGGGTATGAGGTGGGAGAAATAGATGAAAGGGGTCAAAAGATACAAACTTCCAGTTATAAAATAAATAAGTTATGGGGATGTAATGCACAGCATGGTGATGCTATTGCATATGTGAAAGTTGCGAAGAGTAGAACTAAAAAGATCTCATCGAAAAATAAGAAAAGCAAAAAGAAAAGGCAACCTATGGAATGGGAGAAAATAAGTGCAAATAATATATCTCATAAAAAGTTAATATCCAGAATATATAAAGAACTCCTATAACTCAACAACAAAACATTAAATAATCTGATATTAAAATGTACAAAGGTTTTGAATAGACCTTTCTCTATAGATGATACACAACTGAACAACAAGCATACAAAAAGATGCTCAAGATCATTAATCACCAGAGAAATGCAAATTGAAACTACAATAAAGATCACTAAGAAAAAAAAATGGCATAGATGATAGAAGCTCTGTTCATCCTTCTGGTGACCAAATTGAAGTTATAACAGAAACAAGAAACAAACAGCAAGGAAAACTAATCTAAGATCTAGATGGACAAGCCCTACAACTAGGGAGAAATCTAGGAAATCACCCTGGAATGGCAGAAGGTAGGATGGGGTGAGGACTGAGGCTGTCTGATCCCTAGCAGCTGAGTGGGATGGAGGCAGCGGCAGCGGCAGATGCCTTGTAAAGGGGCCACTTCCAGGAGTGGACTTTTGCTATGACAGACCTGCTCGCTCTGAGCATCAGTGCAGTTTCCGCTGTGCAGGGGGCACTAGGGACTGACATGGGGACGCTGAGTTGTTGAAGTGAGGGCAGAGGTGAAACTTGCTCTTTACAGAAGTGCTGGTGGTATTCATTTTTCCCTGTTGAGCCCTGCCCCCTCCTAGTGCATGGACTCAGTGCAGCCGTAGCTGAGATGTCATCAAACTGGATAAGAGAAGTCACTTCTCGCAGAGAATTATCTGAAACTCTTGCCACTCCCAATTTGCGGCACCACACAAGCCACATCAAGGTATATCCTCAGCGAATCAGATGCTCCTTGCTGAGCAGCGCCTAGACTCACACTGGCGGCAGTTGGCCTCGGTTCCTGGTGTGGCCATTGGAGGCAACTATAAGCACAGCATCTGTGGATTATTTACT
Source organism: Pteropus alecto (assembly GCF_000325575.1). Lineage (NCBI taxonomy): Eukaryota > Metazoa > Chordata > Mammalia > Chiroptera > Pteropodidae > Pteropus > Pteropus alecto. The sequence goes on from NW_006440131.1 coordinate 36,137, forward strand.
GAATCTTAACAGGCAGCCCCAGAGGGGCACAAGTTGGGGCTAAAATTGACCTGAAGTTGAACCCAAATCAGGACTGTGCCGCTGGACACCTACTTCACAAATCCACAGTAATAGGACCGGAAGACTTTGGAGCTTTGCTTAGTACATGGAAACAGACATGGAAAGGCAGCCAAAATGGGAAGACAAAGAACCAGAAACCATATGAGAGAATAGAACAGAGATCCAGAAATAATGGAGTCAAGTAATCTAACAGATGCAGAGTTCAAACCACTGGTTATAAGTATGCTCAATGAACTTATGGGAAGTGTAGATGAATAAGTGAGAAGTTTAACAAAGAGATAAAAAAAAACCATAAAAAATGGAACTGGAAACTATAAAAGGGAACCAGTCAGAAATAAAAATGCATTATCTGAGATGAGAAGTATATTGAATGGAATAAACAAAGTGAATAAAGAAGAAAATCAAATGACCTATATAGAGGATGGTAAAGCCAAGGACACAATAGGAATGGCAAGAAAAAAAGAAGCCAAGACTATAATAATAATTTAAGGAGCCTATGGGACACAATTAAATGTAAAAATATCTGTGTCGTAGGGGTACCTGAAGGAAAACAAGACATTGAAGAACTATTTGAAGAAATAATTATGAAAAACTTCCCTAACATGGTGAAGGAAATAGACATGAAACCCCAGGAAGCTCAGAGAGTCCCCAAAACCAGGAACCCAAAGAGGCCCACACCAAGACACATCATCCTTAAAATTCCAAAGGTTAAATATGGAGAGAATCTTAAATCAGCAAGAGTAAATCAGTTAGTTACCTACAAGGGAGCACCCTTAAGACTGGCAGTTGATTTCTCAAAAAAAAACCCATGCAGGACAGAAGGGCTTGACACGAAATATTTGACATGATGAAAACCCAGGATCTACAACCAAGAATACTTTATCCAGCAAAGCTACCATTTACAGTCAAAGGACAGATAAAGAGCTTCCCAGACAAAAATAAGCTTAAGGAATTTATCATCACCAAGCCAGTATTGCAGGAAATATTGTAGGAACTTCTTTAAGAAGAAAAGAACATATATCAAAAACATGAATAAAGAATGGTAATAACTACATTCTTATCAACAATTACCTCAAATGGAAAAAAAAAAAATTAAGTGCTCCAACCAAAAGATAGAGTAGCTGAATGGATAAGAAAACAAGACCCCTACATATACTGCCTACAAAAGACTCACTCATCTCAGATTGAAAGACACACAGAGACTAAAAGGAAGAGGAGGAAAAAGATATTGCCTTGATAGACCTAGAGGCTATTGCACTGAATGAAATGGGTTGGGTAGAGAAAGACAAATATTGCATGATTTCATGTACATGTGGAATCTGAAGAACAAAATCATCAAAACAACAACAAAAGCAGAAAAAACTCACTTTGTGAGTTTGTTGATCTCTGATCACTATGCTATTCAGCTGAAACTGGTATATTATTGCATGCCAACTATAATCGAAAAAAACTCATTGAATTGTACAATATAAATACAAGCAACTAATAGTCCATTATATTTCAATAAAGATAAAAAATCACTGACTAGGATGGCTATTATAAAAAAAGAAACAGAAAATAATAAATGGTGGCAAGGGTGTGGATATCGGAACACTTGTGCACTGTGGATGAATTGTGAAATGGTTCAATCATTATGGAAAACAGTACAGAGGTTCCACAAAATATTAAATATTGAACTACCATATGATCCAGAAATCTACTTTTGGTTATATGTCCAAAAGAATTGAAATTAGGCTCTCAAAGAGATATTTGCACATCCATGTTCATCACAGCATTATTAACAATAGCCAAAAAGTATAAGACGCCCAAATGTCCATTTGTCCATTGATGGATGAATGGATAAATAAATATACACACAATGAGATATTATTTAGACTTAAAAAGGAAGGAAATCCTGCCACATGCTACAACATAGATGAAGCCTGTGGATATTATTCTAAATAAAATAAGCCATTTACAAAAATACACTGTATTATTTCACTTACATGATATATCTAAAGTAGTCAAATTCATGGAAATAGAAAGTACAGTGGTGGTTATCAGGAGTTAGGGGAAGGAAGGAAAGGGAAATTTTTGTTTATTAAGTATAGAGTTTCAAATTGACAAGATGAAAAATTTCTGGAGATATCTTTCACTATAATGTGAATATACTTAACACTACTGAACTATACATTGGATTATGTAAAAATTACAGTAAAGTGCTCAAGCTCTTCATAAATATTAAAACAAATATGCATGGATTGATTACTGTTCTAGCAGCTGAGTGGTCAAGATAAGCTGAAAGAGCTGGAGTTAAATCTTGTGTTATAAAAAAGACTAATATTTCAGGACAGAGGGCTGAGAGTGAAAACCAAACCTCAAGAGAATTTTGCCCGTTGATTCTATGGTAAATAAAGGCAGTGATTAAATTTGACCAAGGAGATAAAATCCTGTACTTGGAAAACTATAAGATTCCGAAAAAATAAATTGAAAAAGACATAAATAAATGGAAAGCTATACCATGCTTATGGATAGGAAGAATTAACATCGTTAAAAGGTACATACTATCCAAAGCAATCTACAGATTCAATGTAATCTTTATCAAAATACCAATGGCATTTTCCCCAGAGCTAGAACAAATAATCTTAAAATTGATATAGAACCACAAAAGAGTCCAAGCAGCCACAATAATCTTGATAAAAAAGAAAAGAAAAAAAGAAAAAAAAACTGGAGGTATTACACTACCTGATATCAAACTATACTATAAGGTTATAGTAATCAAAGCAGCATGGTAATGACATAAAAATAGACGCATGAATGAATGTTATAGAATAGAGATCCCAGAAATAAACCTAGGCCTATATGATCATTTAATCTATGATAAAAGAGGCAAGACTATACAATAGGGTAAAGACAGTCTCTTCAATAAATGGTGTGGGAAAACTGAACAGATACATGCAAATAATGAAACTAGATCACTTTCTGACACCATATGCAATAATGAACTCAAAATAAATTAAAGACTTAAACGTAAGAACTGAAACCATAAAACTCCTAGAAGAAAACATAACATAGGTAGTAAATTCTTTTGTATCACTCTTAGCAACACACACACACACACACACACACACACACACACACATTTGAATATGTCTTCTTGATCAAGGGAGACAAAAGAAAAGATAACCAAATGGGACATCAAACTAAAAAGGTTTTGCACAGCAAAGAAAGCCATCAATGAAATGAAGACAATCTACTGAATGGGTGAAGATATTTGCCAATGATATATTTAATAAGAGGTTAAAATTCAAAATATATAAAACTCATACAACTTAACACCAAAACAACAAATAATTTGATTTAAAAAATGAGCAGAAGACCTGAAAAGACATTTCACCAAAGAGGACATACGGATGGCAAATAAATGTGTGAAAAGATGCTCAGTGTCACTAATCATCAGGGAAATGGAAATTAAAAGTACAATGAGATATTGCCTCACACTTGTCAGAATGGCTATCATCAATAAATCAAAAAGCAACAAATGCTGGTGAGGATGTGGAGAAAAGGGAACCTTCAAGCATTGTTGATGGAATTGTAAAACAGTATGGAGTTTCCACAAAAAATTAAAAAATAGAACTACCATAAGACTCGGAATTTCCACTTCTGTGTATTTATCAAAAGAAATCCAAATTTGAAAAGACATATGCACTGCTGTATTCACTGTAGAATTATTTATAATAGCCAAGATATGGAAGCTAACAATGTGTTCATCGATAGATGAATGGATAAAGAAGAGGTGGTACATATATATAATGAGATATTATTCGGCCATGTAAAGAATAAAATTTTGTCATTTTAAAAAAACATGGATAGACCTAGAGGGTATTATGATAAGTGAAATAAGTCAGGCAAAGACAAATACCATATGATTTCACTTATATATGGAATCTAAAAAACAAAAAGAACAAACTAAATAGAAACAAACTCAAAGATACATAGAACATGTTTATGGTTGCTGGATGAAAGAGGGGTTGAGGGGATTTGCGAAAAGGAGAGAGGGATTGACAAGTACTAGTTGCCAACTATAAAGATAGTCACGGGGAAGTAGAATACAGAATAAATATATAGTCCGTAATATTGTAATAACTATGAATGGTGTCAGATGAGTACTAGACATTTTGGGGGATCACTACATAAGTTATATAAATGTCTAATCACTATGCTGTACACCTGAAATATAATATTGTATGTAAACTGTAATTGGGAAATAAATTATTTTTTTAAAGGCAGCAATTTTCTCAGTAAACTGGCATGGATCCATTATAACCCCTTTCTCCCCCAAAGTTGGCTCTATCTACTGAATATATTATAATGGAACATCACATATTCACATCTGTCTTTGTATCCTTTTCACTGTCTCTTTCATGGAAGGTGCCTAATAAATATTTATTTTATACATGAATGTATGATTTTTAGTTTTCAAAAATGCTGAAGAAGTTTTACTATAATGAAAACACTGAATCAGAAGTCAGATAATCATATTATTCCTGCCTTTCTAATAATCCAGTCATGACAGTCATTTGAATTTTGGCAAGTCACAGTCCCATAAATGTAACAGTTTTCATCTATAAAATAGGAATAATATTAATAAAAACAAAAAAACCGACAATACTTAGATAAAATTAGAGAAAGCTTTTTGCTGCATTTGGAAATTGTATGGCAATATAAAACATAGAATTACATTAATTTTGAGAATTTACTACATGTCTTGTTCTATGGTAAGCGTTTTGGGGGATAAAAAAGAAAAAAAACAAAAGCACAATCCTTTAACATTCATTCAGAAACCAATGCACTCTATGTAACTTTGAAAGATTACCTTGTTTGCGTTTTAAAAAAGAAATTAGTGACAGGAAATTAAATAGATGGGCACAGATATTAAATAGCAAGCTCTAGGGATAAAATTCATTGAGAAGTTCAAATACTTCAATTGCCAAAACAGCCTCATAGGAAATGATTAATCTTTTAGAAAATGTTGTCTTTTTAAAAAGTGTATTGAAAGTGCTATGAATTGCTACCATAGTTCATGATAATACTGGGATCTGACCACACTATCCTGTAAAAACTAGGAAAGATTTTCATGACTGATTATTGAAATCCTGAGTTATATAACATATATCTTTAAACTCTGAATATGTGTATTGCTGTAGTATATGTTGCAATGATACACAACTAATAGTGACATTTTTAATGTGTTTTTTGTCATGTTGAAATATACAGTTAGTATACTGTTGCTTTATTCTAGTTACTCAGTAAAACGGCATTGCTTAACTTATAGTTTTATATTATCGGCAGCTGACCAATGATGGGCTGGGATCTACATGGGCACATTCCGAGATGTAGAAGTTCTTGAAGCACATGAGTGGGAATAAGACTTCGAAATCACAAAGTTCCAGAGCACTGTTGTAGGGCAATTGAAGGAACATAAATGCATGATGAAGGTGATGATGATGCATCATATAAATCATTACTCTTATTTTTATATTAGTGGTGGTTATACTTAAAAGTTCTTTGAGTTCATTTTTAAAAGTGTCTTGGTTAATATTGAAAGAGTTGCAAGCCACTCTCAAGCAATCTAACAAAACAAACAAAAATATTAACAACATAAAAAATATTGGAGGAAGGGAACACCAATACTTTTTTTTAATGGCTAATTTCTGTGCTTTTAAAAACATTTTCTAGAAGAGTCTTTGGTCAAGATGGCCTCCCCTCATGACCACATCAAAATTCCAACTAAACTACAGAACAGTCATCATTGAGAATTGCCTGAAATCTAGCTGAACAGAAGTCCTACAACTAAGGATGTATAGAAGAAGCCACCTCAAGACTGGTAAGAAGGGCAAAGAATGGACAGGTCCCACACCTGCATGTGGTGGTTAAAAATTGGGAGGGATATCTCATCTGTGAAAGTCTACCAGGAGGAATGAGGGGTCCCAGACCCAAATCAGGGTCCCCAGCCCAGAGTTCCAGTGCTGGGAAGAGAAATACACACAACTTCTGGCTGTGAAAACTAGCAGAGATTGTGGCTGAGTGACATGGAGGGATGCAAAAATCTCAAGGGCTTCCCCTAAAGGGCCAATAAACAGGGTTACTTACTAATGGACTCACATGTTCTGAGCTCCAGAGCTGGAATACCCCAGGAACATAGGAGGAGTAACTAAATTGCCTGATTTCAGCATGAGGGCTGGAGGGCAGCTTTTTCTTAGACAGAAATGCTAGTAGAATCCATTGTATCTTTGTTGGGACCTCCACAGTCCTGGTGTACAAACTCAGATGGTTGCCCTATCTGAGTCTCCATCACTTTGACTAACACTGATTGCCCTGCCCTGGAGATTCCCTGACACCCCCACCCCACAGAACTTGTGGACCCACCCAAGCCACTTTTAGTTCCTTTTCCATTCAAACAACCTGTCTTGGCTCATGCTGTAGACTTTCCTAAAAATCTCTCAAAGGTTTATAAAACCCAAACGAGCAGGATCTGACCTCTGTGTGTCCTGTACTTCTTGCCAAGCAGCCCCAAACACTGCACTAGTGGAAGACTAAGTTCATGGATTGGCTTTTCAAAACACCTCCAACCCCAGCATGGGAGGTGGCCATCTGCATATTGATTACTAGCTCATGCCAGGTGGCCCCAAGCAGAGCACAGTCTGTGGCTAAACTTGGCCTGCAGTGGGGTTTCTTTCAGGAGGCCCTTGGGCTGGCACACCAAGTGGCCTGTTTCAGATGAGCCAGAGCAACACCCAAGGCCACATCCACATATGACACACCCAGAGGGCAGACTGAGCAGGCACCAGAGACATGCTAAAGTGAATCCTGCTTCATAGAGTCAGCCCCTGCACAACAGCTCCTCCCCTATAGTCACCAACCAGTTCTCATGACCAATCAGCCTAAGGGTCAGTCCTTCCCACTGATGTACAAACAGCAACCAAGGCTCACCTACAATAGGAAAGACACATAGAACCCATACAAGGGACAAATCTGGAGTGCCCAGCTCAGGTGACCAGGGAAGACTATACCACTGGGTCCCATAGAACACCTACCTACTACATAAAGCCACTTTGCTAAGACTAAGAGACATAGAAGTACTACCTAATAGATAGAAACAAGCAATGGGAGGCAGCCAAAATGGGAAGACAAAGAAATATGTCCCAAATGAAAGAACAGACCAAAGCTTCGGAAAAAAAAAAAAAACTGAACAAAATGGAGACAAGCAATCTACCAGATGAAGAGTTCAAAACACTGGTTATAAAAAAATAAATAAATAAATAAACTTAGAGGAAGAGTAGATGAACTCAGTGAGAACTTCAACAGAGAGATAGAAATCATAAAATAATAACAAGTTAGAAATAAAGAATACAATGACTGAAATGAAGAATACAATAGTGGAAATCAACAGTAGATTAGATGAAGCAGAGAATCAAATCAGTCATTTAGAAGATCAGGTAGCAGAAAACACCCAATAAGAACAGCAACAAGAAAAAAAAATCCAAAAATCTGAAGATAGTTTAAGGGACCTCTGGGACAACATCAAGTATACCAACATTCACATCATAGGGGTACCAGAAGGAGAAGAGAAAGCAAGGAATTAAAAACCTATTTCAAGAAATAATGATGGAAAACTTCCCTAATCTGCCAAAAGAAATAGACATATAAGCAAGCCCAGGAAGCCAGAGTCCTAAACAAGATTAACCCCAAAGAGGCCCACACCAAGACATCATAATTAAAATGCCCAAGGTGAAAGACAAAGAGAGAATCCTAAAAGCAGCAAGAGAAAAGGAGTTAGTTACCTATAAGGGAGCTCCCATAAGACTGACAGCTGATTTCTCAACAAAATCTTTGCAGGCCAGAATGCATTGGCATGAAATATTCAAAGTAATGAAAAGAAAGAACCTACAATCAAGATTAGTCTTCCCAGGAAAGCTATCATTTAGAATCACAGGAAAGATAAAGAGCTTCCTAGACAAGAAAAAGCTAAAGGGGTTTATCAACATCAAACCAGTATTACAAGAAATGTTAGAGGATATTCTTTAAGAAGAAGAAGAAAGATAAAAATATATATAATAAAATGGCAATGACTACATATCTTCTAAAAATTACTTTAAATGTAAGTGGATTAAATGCTTCAATCAAAAGATAGGGTGCTTGAATAGAGTACAAGATCTTTACATATGCTACCTACAAGAGACTCACTTTAGATCAACAGACAAACACAGAATAAACATTAAGGGATGGAAAAAGATATTTCATGAATGGGAATTTTAAAAAGCTGTGGTAGTAATACTTATATCAGGCAGTCTTTAAAACAGGCTCTTACAAGAGACAAAGATAGACCCAATAATCCCTCCTCAGGACATATGAATGCATATGTTAATTGCAGCATCATTTACAATAGTCAAGATGTGAAGGCAACCAAGGTGTCCATCAATAGATGAACAGATAAAGAAGAGGTACTACATATATACAATGGAATATTACTCAGGCATAAAAAAATAATAATAAAATCTTGCCATCTGCAACAACATAGATGGACCTACATAGTGTTGTGCTGATTAGAGTAAAATCAGACAGACATAGATAAATGCCATATGATTTCACTTACATGTGGAATCTAAAGAACAAATGAATAATAAAAGAAAATAGAAACAAACATAGATACATTTTGATGGTTGCCATATTAGAGGGAGTGTGGGTAAAAAAGGGGTAGCGATTAAGAATTACAAATTGGTAGTTAAAAAATATTCATGAAAAAGTGGGTTCTAAATAGTCATGAGAATGTAAAATATAGCATAAGGAATATAGTCATTAATATTCTAATAACTATGTACGATGTCCAATGATACTTGATTTATCAAGGTGGTCACTTTGTAAGTTATAGAAATGTCTAAACATTATGTTGTACACTCGAAAGTAATATAATATTGTGTGCCAACTGCAATTTAAAAAATATACTATAAAAGTAATTTCTGGTAATTTCTCTCCTAACTTAGCTGATGAGTAAGAAACTAGGAAAGAAGAACTGCCATCAATGAAGCATGGGCAGGTAGAGGCATACTCAGTACCAGGATGATCAGTAGTTATCAAACTGATTAATAAGTTGTGCATTGCAGAGGATAGCTAGTAAAGGCTTTATGAAACAATGCTAAAAGTCACACAGTAATAAACCAAAATAAATACTGAAGTATTTATATTTATAACTACTAAAACTTTTATGGTGACCAGGCTTCTGGAGAGAAGCACTACATAAATAACATTCAGTCAATCAAGTTTTCTGAGCATTCATTAGGGTCTAAACTAAAATCAAGTCAGAAAGGCTATTAGAAATGTCCCCTATGTTGAAAATTTATTGTAGCTTCAAACAGTTTTCTACAGTGTGCTGTTTTAATGTTATCTTTTCAGCTTTTCTGCAGTCAAAATAAAACAACACTTGCTTCAACAATCTCCCATCTGATATAAATAAAAGCCCTCTATAACCACCCATCCAATGCATTTGCTGCAGTAGTACTTTGAGGACAAGATCTTCCACATCACTCTTTGTTCCACTGTGAAAACCAATGAAGAATATCATTAAGAGGCTATTTTATTAAGAACTGTCTTGTCTTTTGGCCATGCCATCCTGAACAAGCCCGATCCTGTCTGATCTCGGAAGCTAAGCAGGGTCAGGCCTGGTTAGTACTTGGATGAGAGACCACCCAGGAAGACCAGGTGCTGTAGGTGTAAAAAATAAAAAAATAAGGGATTGTAAGCTGACAAGGTCCTTCCAATCTGTGAGGTCAACCAAGGGTTGCCTTGCCTAAAAACAACAACAACAACAACAACAACAACCCAAACAAACGAACAAAAACAAAGAACTGTCCTCTTTCTGATAATGACCAAGAGCTCAGGTTTTACTTTGGCTACTGAAAAGTTTAAACATAATTTGAGACTCAATATAGCAGTGATGTTTTCCTTCATGCCCTAAATATTTTTCTGTTTTATATTAAGGCTTGATAGCTTCCTACTATTTAAAACACAGATTTCTCTTATTCTTTGTGTATAATTCATCTTTTAGAACAGTTTGTTATATATTTATGTTATAAGAAGCCTTAAAAGGCCTTTTTCTTTTTTTAAGTTGTTTGGATTTTTTGTAAGTTTCAAATATACAGTACATTGATTAGATATTTATATAGTTTATAAAATGATCCCCCGAATTGCTTCTTCTCTCCTCTGGTTTTCCACCTGGTCAATATATTAATACTAACTGCATTCCCTATGCCATTTTCCCCATCCACATTACCAGCTATCAACTACTAATTTATACTTCTTTAACCCTTCATCCCATTCTCCCAGCCCTCCAATTCCCTCCCCTCTCCATCACCAAATTGTCCACTATATTTGTGAATCTGTATTTGATGAGTTTGTTCATCTTGTTTCTCAGACTCCTCATATAAATGAAATCATATGGTATTTACCCTTCTCTGTCTGACGTATTTCACTCAGAATAATAACTTCTAGGTTCATCCATGTCATTATGATTTCAATTTTTTTAATGGCTGAGTAATATTCCATTGTATATATGAACCATAACTTCTTTACCCAATCGTCTGTTGATGGGCATTTATGTTGCTTCCATATCTTGGCTATGTAAATTGTGCTGCCATGAATATTAGGGTGCTTAGATTTTTATGAATTATCATTTTGGTTTTCTTGAATAAATACCCAGAAGTGCAATTGCTGGGTCAAAAGTATATCCATTTTTAACTTTTTGAGAGACCTCCATACTGTTTTCCATAGCGGCTGTAACAATTTGCAACCCCACCAACAATGCATGATGGTTTCCTTTTCTCTGCATCCTTGCCAACACTTGTTCTTTGATTTATTGATGATAGGCATTCTGACAGGTATCAGGCAATATCTCATTGTGGTTTTAGTTTGCATTTCTCTGATGATTATCGACCTTGAGCATCTTTTCATATGTCTATTAGCCATCTGTATTTCCTCTTTAGAGAAGTATCTATTCAGGTCTTCTGTGCATTTTTTAATTGCATTATTTGATTTTTGTTGTTGAGTTGTATGAGCTCTTTATAAATTTTGGATATTAACCTCTTATCAGATGTATCACTAGCGAATATCTTCTCCCAATCAATCAGTTCTCATCTCGTTTTGTCGATGGTTACCTTTACTGTACAAAACTTTTTGGTTTGATGTAGTCCCATTTGTTTATTTTTTTCTTTTGTTTCCCTTGCCTGGGGACATATATCCAAAAAGAAATCACTATTAGTAATATCAGAGAGTTTACTGCCTATGCTTTTTTCTATACGTTTTATGGTCTCAGTCTTACATTTAAGTTTTTAATCAATTTTGAGTCTATTCTTGTATATAGTGTAAGAAGGTGGTCCAGTTGCTTTTTTTTTTGCATGTATCTCTCCAATTTTCTCAACATCATTTATTGAAGAGACTGTCTTTACCCCATTGTATATTCTTGCTTTCTTCAACATATATAAAATGAGTTATAGATGTGGAATTATATCTGGGCTCTCTACTCTGTTCCATTGAACAGCATATCTGTTTTTATGCCAGTACCATGCAGTTTTGATTACTGTAGCCCTGAAGTATAGTTTGTTATCAGGTAGTGTGATACCTCCAAATTTGTTCTTCTTTCTTAAGATTCCCGTGGCTCTTCAGGGTTTTTTATGGTTCCATAAAATTTTAAGATTCTTTGTCTATCTCTCTGAAAAAATGCCATTGGTATTTTGATAGGGATTGCACTGAATCTATAGATTGCTTTGGGTAGTATGGACATTTTAATCATGTTAATTCTTCCTCCCCATGAGAACAGTACATGCTTCCATTTATTTGTATCTTCAGTTTCTTTTTTCAAAGACAATTTTCTGAGAACAAGTCTTTTATCTCTTTGGTTAATTTGATTCCCAGGTATTTTATAGTTTTTGATGCAACTGTAAATGGGATTGTTTTCTTAATTTCTCTTTCTGAAAGTTCATCATTGGAGTATAAGAATGCCACTGATTTCTGAATATTTATTTTGTAACCTGTTACTTTACTGACTTCATCGCTCAGTTCTAACAGGTTTTTGCTGAAATCTTTAGGGTTCTCCATATATAGTATCACGTCATTGGCAAAATAGCAAGAGTTTTACTTCTTCCTTTCCAAATTGGATGCCTTTATTTATGTTTTACTTGTCTTTTGCTGTGGCTAAGACTTCCAATACAATGTTGAAGAGGAGTGGTGAAAGTGGAAATCCTTGTGTTGTTCTTGATCTTAAGAAAAACGTTTTTAGCCTTTCCACATTGAGTATGATGTTAGCTATCTGTTTGTAGTATATAGCCTTTATTATGTTGAGGTCTGTTCCTTCTATTGCCACTTTGCTGAGAGTTTTTATTATAAATAGGTGCCGGACTTTGTCAAATGCTTATTATGTATCTATCGATATGATCATAGGATTTTTTTATATTTTGGTTTGTTAATGTTGTACATCATACTAATTGATTTGCAGATATTATACCAACCTTGTATTCCAAGAATAAATCCAACTTGGTCACGGTGTATGATACTTTTAATGTATTCCTGAATTCAATTTGCTAATATTTTGTTGAGGATTTTTGCATCAATGTTCATAAGAATTATAAGTCTATACTTTTCTTTTTTTTTGTAATGTCCTTGGTTTTGGAATCAAGGTAATGGTGGCCTCATTAAAGGGGTTAGGAAACCTCCTCCTTCTTTTTTTTTTTAATTGATTTTTTCTTAATTGAAGAAATTATTAAAAAATTTTCCTCCATCTACCACCCTCCTCATCCCTCCTCCCTACCCTCTGGTAACCATTAGTCCATTGTCCATGTCCATGAGTCTCTGTTTGTTTATACTGTTCATTTGTTGTTTTTACATTTATATCACACATACAAGTGATATCGTGGAATTTTCAACTTTTTCTATTTGGCTTATTTCACTGAGTATGAGTATTTCTAAGTTCATCCATGTTGTTGCAAATGTCAGTATTTCATCTCTTTTAATGGCTGAGTAATATTCCATTGTATATATGTAGCACAGCGTCTTTAGCCAATCATCTATCGTAGGGGACTTTGATTGCTTCCATGTCCTGGCCACTGTGAATAATTCTGCTATGCATATCGGTGTGAAAATATCTTTTCAGATATGAGTTTTCAAATCTTTGGGGTAATTACCCAGCAGAGAGATTGCTGGGTCATATAGTAGATCAATTCTTAGTTTTTTGAGGAACCTCCATACTGTTTTCCATAGTGATTGTACCAACTGGCAATCCTACCAGCAATGGATGAAGGTTCCTTTTTCTCCACATTTGTTATTACTTGTCCTGTTGATTATAGCTATTCTAACAGGTGTGAGATGTTATATCATTGAGATTTTGATTTGCATTTCCCTAATAGCTAGCGATGCTGAGCACATTTTCAATTATTTGTTGGCCATTTGTACATCCTCTAGAGAGAAGTGTCTGTTCAGGTTCTCTGCCCATTTTATAATTGGATCGTTTTTGTTGTCATTGTTGTTGTTGTTGTTGTTGTTGTTGTTGTTATTGAGTTGTATGAGTTCTTTGCATATTTTGGATATTAGGCCCTTATCAGAGTTGTTGCTTGCAAATATATTTTCTCATTTGGATGATTGTCTCTTTACCTTGTTGATGGTTTCTTTCAGTGTGCAGAAGCTTTTTAGTTTGATGTAGTCCCATTCCTTTATTTTTATTTTTACTTCCTTTACCTTTGAGATCAAATTCATAAAATCCTTTTTTAAGTACAAGTTCCCTGAGTTTAGTTCCTATGTTTTTTTCTATGCATTTTATTGTTTCAGATCTTATATTTAGGTCCTTAATTCATTTTGAGTTAATTCTGGTCTATGGTTATAGATAATAGTCTAGTTTCATTCTTTTGCAAGTGGCTTTCCAGTTTTCCCAGCTCCATTTATTAAAGAGGCTTTTATTTCTCCATTGTATGTTTTTGGCTTTTTTGTCAAAAATTATTTGCTCATATAAATATGGGTTTACTTCTGGATTCTCGATCCTGTTCTACTGGTCAGTGTGTCTGTTTTTCTGCCATACCATGCTGTACTGATTACTGATGCTTTGTAGTATAATTTGAAATAAGTCAGAGTGATGACTCTAGGCTCATTCTTTTTTCTGAGGATGGCTTTCCAGTTTCCCCAGCACCATTGATTGTAGAGGCTTTCCTTTCTCCACTGTATGTTTTTGGCTTTTTTGTCAAAAGTTATTTGCCCATATAATTATGGGTTTACTTCTGGACTCTCAATTCTGTTCCACTGGCCCGTGTGTCTGTTTTGCTGATGATATCATGCCATTTTGATTACTGTCACTGTGTAGTATAATTTGATGTCAGGTGGAGTGATGCCTCCAGCCTCATTCTTTTTTTTTTTTTTTCCCTCAAGATAGCTTGGAAATTCAGGGTCTTTTGTTTCTCTATACAAATCTGATGATTTTGGTTCTATTTCATTAAAGAATGCCTATCTGTATAATGCTTTAGGTAATCTGGTCATTTTAACTATGTTGATTCTTCCAATTCAAGAACACAGAATATCTTTCCATTTTCTTGTATCTTCTTCAATTTCTTTTAATAAGGTCTTATAGCTTTCATCATACAGGTCTTTCACTTGTTTTGTTAGATTTATTCCTAGGTATTTTATTCTTTTAGTTGCAATTGCAAAAGGAATTATTTTTTCCACTTCATTTTCTGACACTTCGTTATAGAGTATAGGAATGCTATGGATTTTTGAACATTGATTTTTGTATCCAGAAATTTTACTGCATTTGCTTATTGTTTCTAGTAGTATTCTTATGGAGTCCTTAGGGTTTTATATAGAGAGAAACACGTCATGCACAAATCGTGACAATTTGACATCTTCGTTTCTTATTCGGATGTCTTTTATATCTTTCTCTTGCCTTACTGCTCTTGCCAGGACCTCCGATGTTATATTGAGTAAGAGTGGCAATAGTGGACATCCTTGCCTTGATCCTGACCTTACAGGGAAGGTTTTTAGTTTTTGACCATTAAGTACAATGTTGGCTGAGGGTTTGTCACATATGGCCTTTATTTGTCAAGGTACTTTCCTTCTATAATTAATATGTTAAGTGTTTTGATCATAAATGGATGCTATATCTTGTTGAAGGCTTTTTCTGAATCTATTGATATGATCATATGATTCTTATTTCTTAATTTGTTTATGTGGTGTATCACATTAATCAATTTGCATAGGTTGAACCATCTCTGTGCCCCAGGGGTGAAACCCACTTGATTGTGGTATAATCTTTTTAATATGTTGCTGTATTCAGTTCACTAGTATCTTATTTAGGATTTTTGCATCTGTGTTCATGAGAAATATTGGTCTGTAGTTTTCTTTTATTGTGTTATCTTTACCAGGTTTGGGTATCAGGGTAATATTAGACTCATAAAATGAGTTGGTAAGTATTGCCTCCTATTCAATTTTTTGGAAGCATTTGAGGAGAATAGGTATTAGATCTTTGAATGTTTGGTAGAATTCACTGGTGAAGCCATCTGGTCCTGGACTTTTTATTTTTTGGTAGGTTTTTGATGATTGTTTAAATTTCCACACTGCTGCTCGGTCTATTAAATTTTCCAGGTCTTTCTGATTCAGTCTAAGAAGGTTGTGTTTTTCTAAGTACTGGTCCAATTCTTCTAGGTTATTAAATTTGGTGTTATATACTTTTTCATAGTATTCTTTTATGATCCTTTGTATTTCTGCAGTGTCTGTTATAATTTCCACTCTTTCGTCCCTGATTTCTTGAATTCCAAGCTCCAGCTTATTCCTTAGATTTGGGGAATTCTTGTGAACTATTTTTCTGAAAATGCTTCCTAGTCCCTGCTGCTTTTCCTCACTTTCGATAATGCCCATTATTTTATGTTTCTTCTCCTGATAGTATCAGCTCATTCTTGTATTTCTCTTTCATTATTTTTTATTCTTCGGTTTCTCTCTTCTTCCTTCTGATTTATTTCTAGGTTTCTGTGTTCAATATCATCGATCCTTTCCTCAATTCGGTAGACTGTATTTCCTAAGCTTGTTATTTCATTTTTCAGCTCTTGCAGTGTGTTCTTTATCTCCAGAAGAATGATTCAGTTATTTTTGATGGTTTCAGTCTCCTTCTAAAGAACTTCTCCTCATCTATTTGTTTTCTCAATTCTTGAAGTTGATATGATTCCTTTCGGATCTCACTGAGTGTTTTCAGAAGTGCCATCCTGAATTCTGTCATTTAAGTTGCATATTTCTATGTCTGTAAGCTTATTTTCTGGAGATTTTTCTCTTTCTTTCTCAGTTGGCTTGACTCCTTGGTTGTTCATAGTGTTTAATGGACTGTTTCTCCATTTGGGCATTCATGGAAGTGTATTCTGCTTTTTATTTTCCAGAAAGTAGATTTATTATATAAAGGTCTCTCTAGCCTGGTGCAAAGAAGGTGTTTTCTTTTAGTTTCCAGTAGGTGGTGTCTAAGCCTCTTGGATCTCGCTTTATATAAAGTATTAATAATGTCTCTTTTATTCATATAGATGTTTAATCATGCTTGCTACCCTCAGTCTCAGTTTCTGTCAGTGTTAGTGACAGTTTCAGTCATGTTTCCTCATATTCCCCTGAATTTCTGCCAGGTTCGAGTCTCAGAACCTGGTGGAATGGTCTCTCTAGGTTGAGGGATGGGGACTGCTTCTCAGCCTCAGTTTTGCAACCTAGCTGATAAAAATCAACTGCTGTTTCTCTACTGTCCCCACTTTTCTGCCGTCCCCTTTTCTCTACCTTCTGCCCTGGTGACTTGATACTGCTGCCAGCCGGGGAGAGCTCATGGCTCTTCCAGGCATGGCTGTTCAGGGAACTTGCTGCCCTTTTCCCTCCCCTTCCTCCTACAGGGAGCTCTGGCTGCAAGAGACAGCTTCTTTGTTTTTCCCAGTCCACTGCCCAACGCCCAGGATTCTGAACTGTGGTAGCTCTTATGCGCAGATCCCATGCTCAGATGTGCTGGTGTGTAGTTTGTGTATTTTTTGTTGAGTTTTAGATTATCAGCTTATTGTTGTTTCAAGGTGAGAGATCTTGGGACAGCTCTCACTCCGCTATGTTTCTGACATCACTCTTCTTGATTTTTTATTGTACTTTGAGGAGAATAGGTGATAATTCTTCTTTGAATGTTTGGTAAAATTCCCCTATGAAGCCATCTGGTACAGGACTCCTGTTTTTTGGGAGGTTTGTGATTACCAAGTCTATTTCATTGGTGGTAAACGGTCGGTTCAGATGTTCTGTCTCTTTTTGCCTCAGTCTTGGGAAATTGTGTGTTTCTAGTAAGATGTCCATTTCTTCCAGGTTGTCCAATTTGTTGGCATATAATTGCTAGTAGTATTTTCTTATTATCCATTGTATTTCTGTGGTGTTCATGGTTATTTCTCCTCTTGCATTTCTGATTTTGTTTATTTGAGTCCTCTCTCTCTCTCTTTGTTTTGTTTTGTTTTGTTGATGAGTCTGGCTAAAGGTCTGTCAATTTTGTTATCCTTCAGAGAACCAGCTCTTGATATCATTAATCTTTTGTATTGCTTTTCAGACTTTATTTCACTTATTTCTGCTCTGACTTTTATTATTTCTTTCCTTCTATTCACTTTGTTTGCTCTTCTTTTTCTAGTTATTTTAATTATAAGGTTAGATTGTTTATTTGAGCCTTTTCTTGTTTTTGAAGTAGGCTGTATTGCTATGGATTTCCTCTTAAGACTGCTTTCACTGTGTCTCGTAAATTTTGAGTTGCTGTGTTTTCATTTTCATTTGTCTTTAGGTATCTTTTGATTTCTTCCTTGATCTCATTAATAACCCATTCATTATTTAGTAGCATGTTATTTAGCCTCCATATGTTTGTGTATTTTCCAGTTTTTTTCTAGTAGTTGATTTCTAGTTTTATACCATTGTGATCAGAGAAGACAGTTGATATGATTTTAATCTTCTTAAATTTATTGAGACTTGTTTTGTGTCTTAACATGTAGTATATTCTAGAAAATATTCCATGTGCATTTGAGAAGAATGTATATTTTGATGCTTTGGAGTAAAATGCTCTGAAAATATCTATTAAATCCATTTGGTCTAGCATGTCTTTTAGGCCCTTTGTTTCCTTATTGATTCTTTGCCTGAAAGATCTGTCCATTGGTGTCAATGAGGAGTTAAACTTTCCTAGTATGAGTGTGTTACTACTGATTTCTCCTTTTACATCAGTCAATAATTGCTTTATGTATGTAAGTGCTCCTATGTTGTGTGCGTATATGTTTACTAGGGTTATGAACTCTTGTTTTATTGATCCTTTTATCATTACATAATGCACTTCTTTCTACGTTATTATAACTTTTGTTTTAAAATTTATTTTATCTGATATAAGTATCACTACCTGGCTTTTTTCTTTTCATTTCTATTTGCGTGAAATATCTTTTTCCATTCCTTTATCTTCAGTCTGTGAGTGTCATTTGATCTGAAGTGGGTCTCTTGTAGACAGCATATGTATGAGTCTTGTTTTCTTATCTATTTGGCTACTGTACATCCTTTGATTGGAACATTTAATGCATTTACATTTAAAGTAATTACTAATTGGTACATAGTTACTGCCATTTATTATTCATATTTGTTATTTCTATTTTCTTTTTTACCACTTCTCTTTTTACAGAAGTCCCTTTAACATTTCTTGTAATATTGGCTTGCTAATGATGAATTCCTTAAGCTTTTTCCCATCTGAGACGCTCTTTATCTCACCTTCCATTTTAATCAAAAGCTTGCTGAGTAGAGTATTCATGGTTGTAGATTCTTGTTTTTCATAACTTGAAATATTTCTTGTCAGTCCCTTCTGGTCTGCAAAGTTTCCAATGAAAAATCAGCAGACATTCTTATAGGGGTACCCTTGTAAGTAACTAGCTACCTTTCTCTTTCTGCTTTTAAGATCCTCTCTTTGTCTTTGATCTTTGGCATTTTAATGATGATGTATCTTGGTTTGGGCCTGTTTTAATTTCTCTCTTTTGGGACTTTATGTGATTCCTGAACTTGTATATCTAATTCTTTTGCCACATTAGGAAAGTTTTCTGTCATTATTTCTTCAAATAGATTTTCAATCCCTTGCTCTCTCTCTTCTCCTTCAGGTACTCCTATGATCCAGATGTTGTCCCAGAGGTCTCTGAAACCATCCTCATTTAATTTTTTTTTTCTTTTTGTTGTTCTGATTGGGTGTATTTTACTACCTTGTCTTCCAGTTCGCTGATTCAATCTTCTGCTTTGTTCAATCTACTGTTGAATCCTTCTAGTGTATTCTTCATTTCATTTACTGTATTCTTCATTTCTGTCTGGTTCTTTTTTATGGTTTCTGCATCTTTTTTTTTTTAAGCTGACTATCTCTCTGTTGAGGTTCTCATTGTGCTCATGCATTCTCTCCATAAGTTCATTGAGCATACTTGTAAACATTATTTTGAACTCTGTCTGGTAGGTTGCCTACCTCCATTTCATTTTGCTTATTTTCTGGAGTTTTCTCTTGTTATTTCATTTGTGGCATGTTTCTTTGTTTTCTCATTTTATTAATCTCTCCTTGTTTGTTTCTATGTGTCAGGAATATTTTTTTCATCTCTCAACCCTGGCCAGATTGGTCTAATGTGGAAAGTGTCCCGTGTGGCCCACTGATGCACTCTCCCTAATCCCCTATGTTGGGGGCTCTGGACGTGATCTTTGTGTGAGTTGTGTGTGATCTTCTGTCACCAAGATTCGATTGTTGTTAATACATCAGTGGATGGGATTCATGCTCGGGCTGACTAATTGTGGGAATTGGCTGCACTCACTGGGTAAGAGTTGCTGTGTGGGTGCTGACTCCACTGAGTGAGATTTGACCTAGTAGGCTTGTGTACTTCTTGCAACCACCCTTTGTGTGTACCACTATTGGGACTAGTCAAGATTTGCTCTCTTGTAGTCTGGTGCCAGCCTCCGGGTATATTGGTTTTGTGGCCCCTTAGGAAGGCCTCCCCAGTAGTCCAAGGTCAGCTGCTGATTTTGATTGTTCAGGGCTACCTGATGGGAACTACAAAGTGATCCACAGATGGTTGTTGCCTATGCTGGATCTACAGGTAATTGGAAGAGACAACACATAGGCTGCAATCTGGTTATCCCCTGCCCCTTACCTAGGGCAGTTAGCAGAGGCACCAGTACACTCCTCCAGGTCTGACACTACCTGTCAGTTGCCCATATGCCTCTGAAACTGGAAGAGCCTCTGGATAATATGTGTTTGGTGTTTTAGGGAGTCTCCTGGGCCTATTGAGTAAGTTTCTCCCTGCCACTGCAGTGTCAGTTTAACTGCCAGCACTGTCTCTATGTTTCCCTGTACAAGTTTCTTCTTGTAGCAATGTCAGCTGCTGCCTACCTTGGGCCCGAACACGCCACCTAAGGGCAGGGGTAGCTTCCTATCAACGTGCGGCAGGCACCATGTGTATTGGATGGGGCAGTAGCTCAGGGAATCAAGGACAGTCAGGCCAATACAGAGTCCTGCAATCCCAAGAGATTTTGCAGTTCGTACAGGCAGCAGTGGTCTGCTCACAACTGTTTTCCCCGAAATGAGTTCACTGCACTAGCCAAGGTCTGTTGCCTGTGCAGACTGCACAACCCCAGAGCCAAGCAGTACAGGGGAGGCTGCCTGTCAATGGGCTGCATACACTCTGTGACTTGGGTGAAGTGGGATTTCAGGGAGACAAGGGCCATCCGGCCAATACAGCCTCAGTTTTGGTGTAACTTCTGTGCCTGGGCATTCTCGCTATAGTTACAGATCAGAGTGAGAGCAGCTGCCGTCTGGGGTGGTCCCATGGATCCCTGCACTCCCCAGACACAATACTGCAACTCTTGCAGGCAGGGGAGGTCTGCCTGCAACTGATTTCCATGCAGTGCTCGCCCTGTGCTAGCCAAAGTTTGTTATCTGTGTGGATTGGGAGAACTGGGATGTGGGGGGAGGGGCAGGGCAATGGGTCCTGTCAATGGGCCACCTGGGGCAATTTGTGGGTAGGGTGGTGCAGGGTCTCAGGGAGACAGCGACAATCAGATCAATACAGCCTCAGTATTGCTGAAACTTTGGTAATAGTTTCTAGGTTTCTGTAGAAGTCCCAGATCACAGGAAGACCAGCTGCTATCTGGGAGTGGCCCACAGATCCCCAGTATCCACCCAAGTTCATGATGGCAGCAGTGATCTGCCTGAAACTGTCATGGAAATGCATGCTCACAGAGCTGGCTGCCAGCTGTGAAAGCTAGGCCCTGAATTGGCACAGGCGTGGCAGCCATCCAGCAACAAATGTGCCAGGCAATCTGAAGGTTGGGTGGGGATGCCTGATCTCAGGCCAGGGCTTCCTATTGGCCCTGTGGGAGAGGTCTGCACAAAGAACTGGCAGGGTCTGTAGATTGCCTGGTAGTGGGGCCGGACTAAGGCACCATGGTGGCTGTCCTTCCAGCCCTCCATCTGGCATCAGGTAATGCAGACTTTCTCTATATGAATTCTGCTTCAAACTCTGACCCACTATCAGTCTCCTGGGTGAGTGTCCACAGGTCAGAATGCCAGAGCATGGGTCCTTCAAAAGGGCACCTAGAGTTTCATTCTCCTTCCATCTCACCCCGATGGTTGGAATCCCCTCTGGTTTTTACAGATTTATTGGAATTTCCTCTTCCCTGGGCTGGGGCTCTGGGTGAGGGAGCCCCCAAATGAGGCCAGGAATCCCCTCTCCTTCAGGGAAGCCTCTGCAGCCTCGCTCTCCCTCCCGGTGATCCTCCACTACCCGCGGGTATGGGTCCAGCCTGATTGAGGACTTTGCCCCTCCTACCAGCTTCTATGTGGCTCCTTTATATTATCTGATGTAGTTGTTAGCATCAGCTGGACTTCAGGTGATTCTCCACGTTGATTATTTTATAATTTGGTTGTAGTTTCAGTGCGAACCTGGGAGGAGGCAAACCCTGCTTTTACCTAGTCCTCCACCTTCTGCCAAGCCCCAAGCCTTAAATGTTTTTAAAACAATGTTGATGTATAAGTAAATACTTCTTTAAAATGTCACATGACATAATTATTTGCTAAGGGAATATCAGTTGTTTGCAGGGGAAGATTGTGGTAGAATGAGGTATTCTACAAATTGATACATTATCTCCACCCCCACTCCTCCCAAAAAACCACAGCCTTGTAGCCTAAATCATACATCAAATAGGTGGCTTAATTTTTGTTTTCTAATTTTACTTTTTAGATTTAGATTTTGATATTTTAAAAAGGTTATATATTAATGTATAATTACATTATAGACATTTAAGAAAGTAGAGATGAGAAATTGTATTGGCAAGTTATATATATATATATAAATTTACTTATTACTTTTGGGTTATCCAATGTGTTGTTATATAATTGTAATATTCTCTTATGATCCTTTAATTTCTTTGGGACCAGATATAAATGTCTCTTCTTTGATTCATGATTTTATATTTGAGTCCTCTTTCTCTTTTTCTTAGCCTACCTAATGGTTTCTCAATTTTTTTTATCTTTTCAAAAAGCTATTTGTTTCATTGATATTTTCTATTAGTTCACGAATCTGTATTTTATGTATTTCTGATTTACTATTTATTATTTCTTTCCTTCTGTCAATTTTATGCTTAGTTTGTTCTTTTTTAGTTTTTTGAGATGTAAAATAAAATTGTTTGAGATCTTCTAATTTTAGTGTAGGTTTATATCTTTATAAAAAAATTTTTTCCATCACTTGTTTTTGGATTTATTGAAATATAATAGACAATTAGTTTCCTGAATTTCTGATGAGTTTTTCAATGAGTATTTTTTCAATTATAGTTGGCATACAATGATGTATTAGTTTCAGTTGTACAGCATAGTGATTAGAGTTCTTTATAACTCACAAAGTGATCAGCCCACTAAATCTAGTATCCCTCTTTTCCTTACATATTTATTACATTTTTAACTATTTTCCTTATGCTACACTTATCTCCATGTCTATTTTGTACTTCTTATTTCCTTTGCCCTTTACACTGTCCCTACCAAACCCATATCATTTAATAGCCCTCAAAATATTTTCTTTATTTATGAGTTTATTTCCATTTTTGTTATTGTTTATTTCGTTCTTTAGATTCCACATATATGTGAAATCATGTGATATTTGTCCTTTTCGATCTGACTTATTTCATTCAGCATAAAATCCTCTAGGTCCATCAAATAACTTTTTCCATTAACCTTTTCTCCTAATACTACTTTTGCTGTGTCACATTAGTTTGGGTGTATTCGTTTCTTTTTTATTCGTCCACAGATATTTTCTAATTCTCCTTTTGATTTCTTTTTCAACTCATTGAGCGGTTAAGAGTGTCCTATTTAAATTCAACATACTCGATAATTTTCCAGTTTTCCTTCTGATATTGATTTCTAATAATTTAATTTTGGTCAGAAAAGATACTTAGTATAATTTCAATATTCTAAAATTTGTTAAGATTTGTTTTGTGACCTAACATGTGATCTACCCTAGAAAATATTTCGTGTATGCTTGAGAAGAATGTGTACTGTTCTGCTGTTGGGTGGACTGTTCTACATATGTAAGATTAGGTCCATTTTGTGTCTAGTGTTGTTCAAGTCCTGTTTCCTTATTGATCTTCTGTTTTGATGTTCTATCTCTTGTCAAAAGTGGGATATTAAAGTTTCCTACTGTTATCTTGCTGCTGTCAATTTTTCTTTGACATTATTTAGATTCTACATATAAGTGAGTTGTCTTTTTCTGTGACTTATTTTACTTAGCATAATACCAGATCCATCAATGTTGTCACAAATGGTAAGATTTTATTCTTTTTTATGGCTTAGTATTAGTCCATAGAATATATTTATCACTATTTTTTTTTATCAGATCATCTATTGGTGGGCACTTAGATTGCTTCTATATCTTGGATATTGTAATATGCTTCAATAAACTTAGAAGTACAAATGTCTTTTTGAATTAGTGTTTTGATTTAGTTCAGATACATATTCATAGATGAAATTGCTTGTTCATACTATAGCTCTAGTTTTAATTGTTCGAGGAATCTCCATACTGTTTTTCATAGTGGCTGCAACAATTTGCAGTCCCACCAACAGTAAACAAGTGGTCCCTTTTATCCATATCATCAACATAACTTGTTTATCAATTTATTGATGATCGCCATCTGACAGGAGTGAGGTGATATCTCATTGAGGTTTTAAGTTGCATTTCCCTGATTATTAGTGAAATTGATCATCTTTTTATATATCTCTTGGCCATCTGTATGTCCTATTTAGAGAAATGTCTATTTAGGCCCTCTGTCCATTTTTTAATTGAACTGTTAGTTTACTTGTTGTGTAATTGGGTGAGTTCTTTAAAAATTTTGGATATTAACCCATTATCAAATGTATAATTGGCAAATATCTTCTTCCATTCAGTAGGTTCTTTCCAATTTATTGATGGTTTTCACTGCTGTGGAAAAAAAGTTAGTTTGATGTAGTCCCATTTGTTTATATTTTCTTTTGTTTCACTTGCCCAATATATCAAAAAAAAAATATTACTTTACTAAGAACAATGTCAGTTTACTGTCTATGTTATCTTCTAGAAATTTTATGAGATTGGGTCTTATATTTAAGTCTTTAATAATCCATTTTATATTTATTCTTGTATATGCTATAAGAAGATTGTCTAGTTTATTTCTCACATGAATCTGTTCATTTTTCCCAACATAATTTATTGAATAGTCTGTTTTTACCACATTGTATATTTTTGCCTCCTTTTGTCATAGATTAATTGACCATATAGATGTGATTTATTTCTGAGCTCTCTATTCTGTTCCACTGATCTATGTGTCTATTTTTATGCCAGTACCATGCTGTTTTGTTTACTATAGCCTTGTAGTATAGTTTGATAACAGGCAGTGTAATACCTCCAACTTTGTTCTTCTTTCTCAAGATGGCCATGGATATTTGCAATCTTTTATGATTCCATAAATTTTTGGATTATTTTATCTAGTTGTCTGAAAAATCCTGATGATATTTTGATAGAGATTGCATTGAATATATCGATTGCTTTGGGTACTATGGACTTTTTAACAATGTTGATTCACCTACTCATGAGCATGGTATATGCTTCTTTTATTTGTATCTTGTTTGATTTATTTTTTCAAACACTTATAATTTTCTCAAAACAAGTCTTTTACCTTGTTAGTTAATTTGAGTCATAGGTATTTTATTGTTTGCGATGCAGTTGTAAATGGCATAGTTTTCCACTTCTTTTTAAACTTTTTTTTAAAATTAGTGAGGTGACATTGGTTAGTGTAACCAAATAGGTTTCAAGTGTACAATTCAATAATATGTTATATGTATATTTCATTCTGTGCTCGCTACTCAAAGTTAAATTTCCTTCAGTCACCATATGTTTGATCCCATTACCCTTATGTATCTCCCCTTCCCTACTTTTTACTGGTAATTACTATCCACTGTTTGTGTTCATGAGCCTCTGTTTGTTATGTTTGTTTGTTACCTTCAATTTTCTATCCTTGGTATAAGTGAAATCATATGATCTGTAACTTTTTCTGTCTGACACTTTTTGCTTACCATGGTGATCTCAAGATCCATCCATATTGTAGCAAATGGCAGGACTTCATCTTTTCTTGTGGTGGAGTAATATTTTATTGTATATATGTACCATATCTTCTTTACTCAATCATCTATCAAAGGTCATTTTAATTATTTGCATGTCTAGGCCATGGCAAATAATTATGCTATGAATATTGGGTAGCACCTGTTTTTGCAGATAAATGTTTTCGGGATTTTTGAGTAAATACCCAAAAGAACGATTGCTGGGTCATATGGTAATTTTATTCTTAGATTTTTGAGGAACCTCGATACTGTTTTCCATAGTGCTGTACCAATTTACATTCTCACCAGCAGTGTATGAGGGTTCCTTTTTTTCCTCACATTTCTCCAACACTTACTATTTCTTATCTTAATGATGATAGTCATTCTAACAAGTGTGATGTGGTGTCTCACTATGGTTTAGATACGCATTTCCCTAATAGCTACTGAAATTGAGCAGCTTTTCATATGTCTATTGGATATTTTTATGTCTTGAAAGAAGGGTTTTTATTGTTGAATTGTGTGAGTTCTTTTTATATTTTGGATGTTAGGCCTTTATCAGAGTCGTTGTTTGCAAATATATTCTTCCATTTGGATGATTGCCTCTTTATCTCATTAATAGTTTTTTTTTTTTTGCTGTGCATAAGCTTTTTAGTTTTTTGTAGTACCTTTCATTCATTTTTGCTTTCCTTGCTTTTGAGTTAAAATTCATAGTTAAAATTACCTTATTGCCCAAAGCATTATATTGATTTAATGCAATCCCGAGCAAAATCCCAACAGTGTTTTTTAAAGAAATGGAACAAAAACATCATCAGATTTGTATGGAAGCACAAAAGACCCCAAAGGGACAAAGCAGTCCTGAGGAAAAGAACAAGGCCAAAGGTATCACTCTGCCTGAATTTAAATTATGCTACAAAGCAACAATAATCTAAGCATCAAGGTATTGGCAGAAAAAACAGACATCCAGGCTAATGGAACAGAATTGAGAGTCTAGATTTAACTCCCATATATATGAGCAAATAATTTTCAACAGAGACCAAAAACATACAATGAAGAAAAATAAAAAGCCTCTTCAGTAAATGGTGCTAGAAAAATTGGAAAGCCACATGAGAAAGAAGGAAATTATACTATTATCTATCACCATACACCAAAATTAACTCAAAATGGATCAAGGACCTGAATACAAGATCCAAAACAATAAATTGCATAGAAGAAAACATAGGTACTAAAGTCATGAATTTGGATTTAATTTCTCTTTCTGATAGTTCATCACTGGCCTATAAAAATGCCACTGACCCCTGAATATTAATTTTGTATCCTGCTACTTTACTGAATTCATTGATCAGTTTTAATAGTTTTCCATGAAATATTTAGAGTTTTCTATATGTAGTATAATGTCATCTTCAAATAATGACAATTTTACTTCTTTTCCAATTTAGATGTCTTATTTCTTTTTCTTGTCTGACTGCTGTGGCTAGGACTTCCAATACTGTGTTGAATAGAAGTGGTGGATGTGGACATCTTTGTCTTCTTCCTGATCTTAAGAAAAATGTTTTTAGATTTTCTCCATTGAGTGTGATGCTAACTATAGATTTGTCATACATGGCCTTTATTATGTTGAACTATGTTCTCTCTATTCCCACTTTGCTGAGAGTTTTAGTCAATAATGCTTTTCTATATCTATTGATATGGCTATAAGATTTTTATCTTTCAATTTGTTAATGTGGTGTATCACATTGTTTGATTTACAAATATTAAACCAACTTGCATTCCAAGAATGAATCCATCTTGATCATGGTGTATGATATTTTTAATGTATGACTGATTTTTGTTTGCTCATATTTTGTTAAAGATTTTTACATCAATGTTCATCAAGGATATCAGTCTATAATTTTATTTTATTGCAATGTCTTTATCTGGTGGTTGATTCAAAGTAATGGTGGCCTTGTAAAGAGTTAGGGAACCTTTCTTCTTCTTGAGTTTTTGAAATACTATGAGAAGAGGTGTTAACTATTCTTTGAATGTTTGATAAAATTTACCATAAAGTCATCTGGTCCACTTTCGTTTTTTGGAACTTTTTTGATTACTCATTTGACTTTGTTGGTGGTGATCTGTTAGTTCAGATTTTCTCTTCTTGATTCAGACTTGGGAGATTGTATGTTTCTAGGAATGTATCTATTTCTTACAGATTGTCCAATTTGTTGACATATAATTACTCATAGTATTTTCTATGATTATTTGTATTTCTGTGGAGTCTGTAGTTACTTCTTCTCTTTTGATTCTGGTTTTATTTATTTGGGTCCTCTCATTTTTTTCCTGATGAGTCTGGCTAAGAGTTTTTCAATTTTGTTTATCCTTTCAAAGAAACAGTTCTCAGTTTTCTTAATCTTATGTATGGTTTTCCTAGACTCTATTTTGTTTATTTCTCTTTTGACTTTTAATATTTCCTTCCTTCTACTCATCTTGGGCTTTGCTTGCTGCATTTTTTCTAGTTTTTTAAGGGTAAGGTTAGATGGTTTAATTGAGTTTTTTTGTTATTTCTTGAGGTAGTCCTGTATTACTACAAATTTCCCTCTTAGGAATGTTTTCACTGTGTCTCATAGATTTTGAATTGTTGTGTTTCCATTTTCATTTGTCTCTCTATATCTTTTGATTTCTTTCTTGATCTCATTGTTAATTCATTCATTGTTTAGTAGCATGTTGTTGAACCTCTACATGTTTGTGTATTTTCTGGTTATTTTTTTGTAGTTGATTCCTAGTTTTATACCATTGTGATCAGAGAAGGCACTTGATATGATTTTAATCTTCTTACATTTGTTAAGACTTCTTTTGTGGGCTACCATGTTGTCTACCCTACGAAATGTTCAATGTGCACTTGAGAAGAATGTATATTCTGCTACTTTGGGGTAAGACACTCTGAAAATATCAGGTAAATTAATCATTTAATAATGCTGATTTCTTGCCAATTTTCTCTCAGGAAAATCTGTCCATTCATGTCAATATGGTGTTAAAATCTCCTACTATGAGTCTATCGCTGTTGATTTGTTTCTTTATGTCAGTCAATAGTTGCTTTATCTATTTGGGTGCATAGATGTAGTTGCTCCTATAATGTAGTTGCTGCCATAAAGGGTGCATAGATATTTACTAGGGTTATGTCCTCTTGATGCATTGATCCCTTTATTATTATGTAATGCTCTACCTTGTCTCTTATTATACCCTTTGTTTTAAAGTCTGTTTTGTCTAATATGAGTATCGCACCTCAGCTTCCCCTTCACACACTTTTATTTGCATAAAGTATCTTTTTCCATCCATTTATTTTTAGTCTGTATGCGTCATTTGATCTGAAATGTGTCTCTTCTAGACAGCGTATGCAGGCGTCTTGTTTTCTTATCCAATCTTCTACCCTGTATTTTGATTAGAACATTTAATCCATTTACAATTAAAGCGATTATTGATAGGTACCTAGTTATTGTCATTTTATTATTCTTATTTATGGCTGTCCCTCCCTTCTTTTTGCACAGATCCTCTTAACATTTGTTATAATTCTGGCTTGTTGGTGATGAATTCCTTTAGCTTATTTTTTGCCTGGGAAGCACTTTATCTTACTTCAGTTTTAATTGCTTTCTTTGCTGAGTAGTATAGCATTGGTTGTAGATTCTTGTTTTTCATCACTTTGAATATTTCATGCCAATCCATTCTGGCCTTCAAAGTTTCTGTTGAAAAATCAGCTGGCATTCTTATGAGAGTACCCTTGTAAGTAACTACCTTCCTTTCTCTTGCTGCTTTTAAGATTCTCTATTTGTCTTTAACTTTCGGCTTTTTAATTATGATGTTTTGTTGTGAGTCTGTTTGGGTTTTTCTTGTTTGGAACTCTTTCCGCTTCCTGGATTTGCATGTCTATTTCCTTTAGGTTACGGAATTTTGCTGTCATTATTTCTTCAAATAGGTTCTCAATCCCTTGCTCTGTCTCTTCTCCTTCTGGTATCCCTATGATGTGGATGGTGGTACATATGATGTTGTCCTAGAGATCTCTTAAAATTTCCTCATTTAAAAATTTAGTTTTTTCTTGTTGCTATTGTGATTGGGTGTTTTCTGATACCTTTCTTTCAACTTGTTAATTTGATTTTCTTCATCTAATCTACTGTTGATTCCTTTAAGTATATTCTTCATTTCAGTCATTCTATTTTTCATTTCTGACTATTTTTTCTTCATAATTTCTACATTCTTTTTTCTACTTACTCTCTTTCTGTTGACATCTTCACTGAGATCATCTATTCTTCTTCTAAATTTATAGAGCATCCTTATAACCAGTGTTTTGAACTCGTATCTCTGGTAGGTTGCTTGCCTACATTTCATTTAGTATTTTTTCTCTGAAGTGTTTTCTTGTTTCATTTATGACATATTTCTCTGTTTTCTCATTTTAGTTGCCTCTCTCTGTTCATTTCTATGTATTAGGAAGATTAGTTACACCTTCCAGCCTTCGCCAGGTAGCCTTATGTAGTAGGTGTCTTGTGTGGCCCAGTGGTGCATTCTTCCTGATCACTTACAGGGGGGCTTTGAATGTTTTCCTTGTATTTTCTTCTGTTGTTGCTAGGCCTTGAATGCTGTTAGCTTGGCAGTGGGTGAGATTGATTCTCAGGCTGACTGGGACTGGCTGTGGGAATTGGCAAGCCCATAGGGTATGAGCTGCTATGTGAGCACTGACACCAACAAGTGGAATTTGCTGTAGCAGACTGGTATACCTATTGAGACCATCCTTTGGGTGTGCACCTTATGGGCCTAGTTAAGTGGTGCTCTGTTGTGATCTGATGCCAGCCTTTGTGTATATTGGTGCTGTTACCCCTTAGAAGGGGATCCCGAGTAAGCCAAAGTCAGCTATTGCCTTATATTGCTTGGGGCTACCTGATGGGAGCTGCAAAGTAATCCATGGATAATAGCTGCCTATGCTGGATCTAGAGGCAAGTGGGAAAGACCATACAGTAAGCTGAGATCAGTTAACTCTAAGTCTGGGCCTGGGGTAGTTTAGCAAAAGACCCATGCACCTCAAGACCTGAAGCTGCCTGTCAGCTGTCTGTAAGACTCCACAGCTGAAAGAAACTTTGAATGGACTGGGAGTTGTGGAGGATGGGCAGAGACCCAGGGAATCACTGAGGTAAAGTGATCAGTTTTTACCGGCCAATGCAAAATCAGGTTTTATTGCAGTGCTGAATCTGTGGCTTCCTTTAAAAGTTTCAGATCACAGTAAAACCAACCAATACCCATCTCAGGTCTGCAGACACCTGAGATCTGCTCATGAAATACTGTAGCTTTGGTCAGGGCTTGTGTCTCACCACCGAAAGTCTCTTTTGGGATGCACAGGCTGCACGTGGGTTTTGCGAGTTGAGAGTTGTTGTTTGATTTCAAATTAACAGCCTAGGGAAAGCAAAAGATAGGATTTGGCTGCCCAGCAATGGGCCCAATGCAGGCAATTTGTGGGTTGAGTGGTGTGGTGTCTCAGGGAGACACAGAATGCAGTTAGCCAATCTCGTCAGGCCAATGCAGATTCAGAATTGGTGCCAGTGCTGAGCCTGAAGATTCCCATAATAGTCACAGTTCACAACAAAGCCAACTGCCATCTGTATTGTGGCTGCAGACCCCAGCTATCCAGTCAAGAGACATTACAGCTTGGGCTGGCACCAGTGGCCCACCACCAAAAGTCTCCCTTGAAATATGTGAGCTGCATGTGGGCTATGTGAGTTGAGGGCTGCTGCTTGCCCACTAATGTATGGCCTAGGGAAGGCACAGAGTGGGGCTGGTAGCTTGGCAATAAGCCCACCACAGGCAATTGGTGAGTTTGGTGCATAGGGGTCCCAAAAGATACGAAGTGGAGCAGGTCGATTTCACCAGGCTAATGAAGTTTTAGAATTGGCCGTGTGGGCAGAGAGTTCAACACAAGCAAGATGTTGCCTGTCTGTAAACTGCCCCAGACGGGGGCCCAGAAGAGAAACAATGCCCTTGCTCCAGAGCCACACAACTCAGTCTTTCTCTGTGTCTCTTACACCTTCCAAGCTGCTGACCATCCACCAGCAACCAAGATGTATGTCTCTGGTGAGTGAGTCTGTGTGTGGGCCCTTTAAAGGGGAATCTGAGTTTTCAGATTCCATCTGTCTCATCCAGATGGCCAGAATCCCCACTTATTTTTACAGTCAGATTTTGTGGGAATTTCCCTTTTCAGGACTCGTACCTTGGCCTGGGAAGCCCCTGTGTGGGACTTCAGAGGGGCCACTGCATCTGTGCTCTCCCTCCTTGTGCTCAACCACCATGTACAGGTGTGGGACAAGCCTGTTTTGTGTCTCCATTGTTCCTACCATTCTCAATGTGGCTTTTTCTTTATATTCTCAGATGTATGTGTTATGATCAGGTAGAGTTCAGGTTGTTCTCCAAGTTGTTTGTTTTATAATTTGTTTATAATTTTAATGGGGTCATAGGAGGAGGTGAATCCTGTTTTTACCTAGCTTACCATCTTGACCAGAGTGTTTGGTCTGTTCAGAGTTTTGACTTATTCTTGGAAATTTGTATATTTCTAGAAATTTATCCATTTCTTTCAGAATGTTGAATTTGCTGCCATATAATTGTCTGTAGTATTTTCTTATAATTCTTTGTATCTATGTGATGTGAGTTGTCATTTCTCTTTTATTTCTGATTTTATTTATTTGAGTCTTCTTTTTTCTTGATGAGTCTAGTTAAAGGTTTATAATTGTTTTTTTTTTTATCTTTTCAAAGAGCCAGCTCTCGGTTTCATTGATCTTTATATTCTTTTCTTAAACTCTAGTTTGCTATTCTTTTTCTGATCCTTATTAATTTCTAGCTCCTATTCATTTTGGTGCTTTTTTTTCAAGTTTCTTTAAGTATAAGTTTAGATTGTTTATTTGAGATTTTTCTTGTTTCATAAGGTAGGCCTGTATTGCTGTGCATTTTCCTTAAGATTGCTTTCTCTCTGTCCCATAAATTTTGCATGTTTGTGTTTTCATTCTTATTCATTTCAAAATATCTTGATTTCTTTCTTAATTTCACTGTTAACCCATTTATTGTTTAGAAACATGTTATTTAATCCCATGTATTTGTGTGTTTTTAATTTTTTTTCTTGTAATTGATTTCTAGCTTCATACCATTGTAATAAGAGAAGATGCTTGGTATGATTTCAATTTTCTTAAATTTATAGAGACTTGTTTTGTTGCCTAATGTGTTGTCTATCTTGAAAAATGTTCCATGTGCACTTGAAAAACATACATACTCTGCTGATTTTGGGTGAAATGCTTTCAAAATATCAATTAGATCGATCTGGTCTATGGTGTCATTTAAGGCTGCTGTTTTCTTGTTGATTTTCTGTATAGAAAATCTGTCCAATGGTGTCAATTGGATGATAAAGTCTCCTATTACTGTCAATCTCTTCCTTTATGTCAGTTAATATTATTTTGATACATATTTAGGTGTTCTTATGTTAGGTTCATAAATATTTACAAAGGTAAAGTTCTCTTGTTGGATTGGTCCCTTTATTATTAGGTAATGTCCTCTTTTGTCTCTTATTATAGCCTTTGTTTTAAAGTCTATTTTGTTTAATATAAAGTATTGCTATCCCAGCATATTTAGTTCCTATTTGCATAATATATATTTCTCCATCCTTTTACTTTCAATCTGTGTGTGTTTTTTGATCTGACGTGGGTCTTTTCACATATGTTTTTTTTTTCCTTTTATTTTTCAAATTTTTATTTAAATTTGTTGTGGTTACATTGGTTAATAAAATTAATAGGTTTCAAGTGTACAGTTACATAATACATCATATGTATATTGCATTGTGCATTCCCCAACCAAAGTCAAATCTCCTTTCATCACCAAATATTTGATCTCCTTTACCCTTACATACATATCCTTTCCCTTTTCTTATGGTAACAACCGAACTGTTGTCTGTGTCTATGACTTTTTGTTTGTTTGTTTCTTGTTTTCACTTTTACATCCCATATGTGAGTAAAATTATATGATAATTATCTTTCTATATTTGACTTATTTCACTTAGCATAAAAATCTTAAGATCTATATATGCTGCAAATGGCAGTATGTTATCTCTTTCTACAGCTATGTAATATTCCACTGTATATATGTACCACTGCTTCTTTATACAATTATCTATTGAAGGGCATTTTGGTTGTTTTTATGTCTTGGCCACCATGAATAATGATACATTGAAAATTGGGGCATTCATATCTTTACAGATAAATGTATTCAAATTTTGGAGATAGATACCCAGAAGAGGGATTACTGGATCATATGATAGATCAATTCTTAGATTTTTGGGGAACCTCCATACTATTTTCCATAGTGACTGTACCAATTTGCAGTCTCATCAGCAGTGTATAACGGTTCCTTTTGCTCCGTATCCTCTCCGACATTTGTTTTTACATGTCCTGTTGATTATAGCTATTCTAACTGGTGTGAGATGATATCTCATTGTGGTTTTGATTTGCATTTCCCTAATAACTAGCAATGTTGAGCATCTTCTCATATATTTGTTGGCCATTTGCATATCTTCTTGTGAGAAGTATCTGTCCAGGTCTTCTGCCCATTTTTTGATTGGATTGTTTGTTTCTTTTGTTGTTGTTTTGAGTTGTATGAGTTGTTTGCATATTTTGGATATTTGTCCTTTATTAGAGGCGTTGCTTGCAAATATATTTCCCATTCAGATGGTTCTCTCTTTACCTGGTTGACATTTTCTTTTGCTATGCAGAAGCTTTTTAGTTTGATGTAGTCCCATTCATTTATTTTTGCTTTTACTTCTCTTGCCTTTGAGGTCAAATTCATAAAATCCCCTTTAAGTCCAAGGTCCTTGAGTAGTTCCTATGTTTTCTCCTATGCATTTTATAGTGCCAGGTCATATACTCAGGTCCTTAATCCATTTTGAGTTAATTTTCGTGTGTGGTGATAGACAAAGAAAGAAAAGATTCTTTCTTTTACAGGTGGCTTTCCAGTTTTCCCAGCACCATGTTTTGAAGAAGCTTTCCTTTCTCTACTGTATGTTTTTGGATTTTTTGTTGAAAAGTATTTTCCCATATAAGTATGCGTTTACTTCCAGACTTTCAATTCTGTTCCACTG
Organism: Pteropus alecto; assembly: GCF_000325575.1. Classification (NCBI taxonomy): domain Eukaryota; kingdom Metazoa; phylum Chordata; class Mammalia; order Chiroptera; family Pteropodidae; genus Pteropus; species Pteropus alecto. The sequence goes on from NW_006440131.1 coordinate 70,978, forward strand.
GTCTGTGTGTCTGTTTTTCTGCCAATACCATACTGTTTTGATTATTGTTGCTTTGTAGCATAATTTGAAGTTGGGCAGAGTAATGACTCCAGTCTTGTTCTTTTTTATCAGGATGGCTTTGATAATTTGGGGTCTTTTGTACTTCCATACAAATCTGATGAATTTTGTACTATTTCTTCAAAAAATGACATTGTTTTTTTTTAATGAGGATTGCATTAAATATGTATATTGCTTTGGGAATATAGCCATATTAATTATGTTGATTCTCTTCATTCAGAAACACAAAATATCTTTTCATTTCTTTGTATATTCTTCAACTTTTTAAAATAATGTCTTGAATTTTCAGTGTATAGGTTCTTCACATTCTCTGATATTTATAGGTATTTTTTCTTTTTGGTAAAATTGTAAAAGAATTGTGGTTTTTTTCTTTATTTCTCTGAAATTTCATTGTTTATTATATAGAAATGCAATGGATTTTTGCATATTGAATTTGTATCTTCAAGTTTACTACATTTGTTTATTGTTTCTAATAGTTTGGTGCAGTCTTTCGAGTTTTTTTTATAAAAAATCATGTCATCTGCAAAAGTGACAATTTGAATTTATTTATTCCCTATTTGAATGACTTTAATTTTTTCTCTTTCTTGATTATTCTAGCTAAGACTTCCAATTCTCTATTGAATAAGAGTGGCGAGAGTAGGAATCATTGTCTTGTTTCTTATCTTAGAGGAAATGCTTTCAATTTTTCATTATTAAGTCTGATATTAGCTGAGGGTTTGTCATATATGACCTTTATTATTTTGAGGTAATTTTTTCTATACTCTTTTTATTGAGCGTTTTAATTATAAATAGATGTCGTATCTTGTCAAATGCTTTTCCTGCATTTATTGATATGATCATATGGTTTTCAATCTTTTTTTTTTGTTTATGTGGTGTAACACATTCATAGATTTGCATATGTTGAATTATTCTTGCTCTCCTGGAATAAATCCCACTTTATTGTGATATATAATTTTAAAAATATATTGTTACATTTGATTTAGTAGTATTTTGTTTGAGATTTTTTTTTTTTTTTGCATTTTTCCTTAGTGCACATGGAACATCCTCTAGGATAAACTATATGTTGGGACACAAAACTAGCTCTCCCAAATTTAAGACGATTGAAGTCACACCAAGCATATTCTCCAAACACAATGCTTTCAAAATAGAGATCAACTGTAAACAAACAAACAAAAAAAGTGTGACAAACCACAAATATATGGAGACTAAACAACACACTACCAAAAAATTACTGAGTCAAAGTAGAAATAGAAGGAGAGATCAACAGATAAATAAACTGATCAACAGTAAGGAAATTGAAACAATCATTGAAAACCTCCCAAAAACTAAAAGTCAAGGTCCAGATGGCTTCACTAGTGAATTTTACCAAATATTAAAAGATATTTAAAACCTATCCTTGGCAAACTCTTTGAAAACACTAAATAAGAGGGAATACCTCCTAACTCATTTTATAAGGCCAGTATTACCCTGATACCAAAACCTTTGTTAGGATAACACAAAAAAAGAAAACTACAGATTATTTTTGTTATATATTTAATTTCTGATTGTCTTTTTGTTTTGACCATAAATATGTTAAGCCTGAAGACTTTACATTGGAGTATATTTTAGTCATTAATGCAATACTGCAGTTTGTGAAAACTCCTGTTATGTTTATTTTGTTACACTGTTTTAAATCTTGTCCTTTGTTCCCTGAGTTATTTCAAAGTATTTATGTTTCCATGTGAAATAACACTTTACTTAATCTCCCATATTACTAGAATCCTCAGAATCTTATTTTTGAAGACCTGTAGGATGAGTTTTTCTATTTAAAAATCATGAGCTGACTTGTTGTTTCATGTGAATCATATCACTCATCCCCCAAATAAAAATAGAAATAAAAGCTACAATCCAAACATCAAATAGGAACAATGAAATATCAAATTGGGTGATATTAACAACTTAATAATAGCAACTAGTTGGTATTTGCCTCTTACCGGGTAATGGAACTTATTTGATCATCATGGACAATCTGTGAGGTAGATACTATTATTGTTTCCTTTATTGCCAAATGGAAAGTATAACAAGAATAAGAACCTTGTCTCAGTTTATGCATCAAAGAATCAAAACCAAGATTCAAACTCAGGTAGCCTCGCTCTCGAAGGTTTGCTCTTAACCACTACATTATATATAGTCTGATTACATTTTGTTTACTCTCAGATCTCTGAAATCAACAGTCTCAAACTTGTGAGATAATTAGCTGTATAGAATATGATTCGAGATATTTTTTTTTCCTTTGACAATTCATACAAATAGATTTTTGAAGTAATGACATGTGTATTTGTTGATATGTTGTGGCACGGGAGCAAGACAAGGCCAACATTTGTTGGGCCTAAATAAATAATAATACCTGGTTCACTCTTGGAGCTCTGTGGTATTCATATGAAAAGCCAGAGAACATGATCTCAGGCACTTAGCTAGACATTGGAGATACACCAATTAACCAACCTGATCTTGTGGAGAAATAGACTTTAAACAAATCGGTTTATGTATTTATTAAATTGAGTCCAGGGTGGAGGTAGGGGGTCAAGATGGCAACCAGGTAAAGCTGGGTTCACCTCTTCTCAGGATCACATTAAAATTACAACCAAATTATAAAATAAGCAATGTGGAGAATCACCTAAAGTCGAGCTGATCATACCACATACATCTGATGAAATAAAGGAGCCATACCAAAACCGGTAGGAAGGGCGAAGATGCAAAATAGGCTAGGCCCACACCTATACGTGGTAATAGAGCACCAGGAGGGAGAGTGTGGCTGCAGAGGCTCCTCTGAAGGAGAGAGGAGTCCTAGCCCCATACAAGGGCTCCCCACCTGAGGATCTCAGCCCAAGGTAGATGAGTTCTCAAAAACCTGACTGTAAAAATCAGTGAGGATTCCAGCCACCCAAGTGAGACAGAAGAAGACTGAAATACCACATGGCCCCTTTAAAGGGCTTACTCACAGACTCTTGCCAGCAGAGGGATGGATGGTCGGGATGGAGAAAGGGATGAAAAGGCAGCCACCAGAATGCCTTTGTTGGGTTACCTTATTGGGCAGCGTACAGACAGGCACCGGTTTGCCTGTGCTGAACCTTCCTCCTTTATGGCCAATTCTGAAGTTGCATTGGCCTGGTGAGATCAGCTCTCCATAACCAACCCACAGATTGCCCAACACGAACTGTCACTGGGTAGCTTCCCTAGCCCTGCCCCTTTTAGGGCCAAACATTCTGCGCAGCATCAGACAGACTTCAGCCAATGCTATGCGTGCATTTTGAGGAAGATAGTTGTGAGTGGATTACTGCTGTCTACATGAGCTACAATATTGTTTGGCTAGACTGTGGAGATCTGAGAGTCTGTGGGCCTGCCCCAGACGGCAGCTGATCTCACTGCAATCTATGAATTTTTTGGGAACCTGCAGACTCAGAACTTGGCAGCATAATTGAGGCTATGTTGGCCTGGCAGTTCCACGTCAGGCTGAGACACTGCCCCACCCAACAAATAGCTTGCAATGGTCTGTTGCCAGGCAACTGCCCCTGCCCTGCCCTTCTCCTGGGGGCTGCACATTTCATGCAGACAATAGACGTTGGCTAGCACTGTGCATACATTTTTGGGAAAACAATGGTAGACAAATCATTGTTGCCAGCAAGAGATACAATATTGCTTGAGCAGATTGCGGGGATCTGTGTGCCCATCTCAGATGGCAGTGGGTCTCATAGTGATCTATGATTTCTGTGGGAGCTCATGGACCCAGAACTGGCAGCAAATCTGTTGTGGTATAGGCCTGACAACCCCATGTCTCACTAAGATGCCACTCCACTCAACCCACAAATTACCCGTGGCAAACCTGTTCCTGGGCAACCCAGTCCCATTCTGTGCTTTCTTTGAGACACAAATTTGACAGCAAAAACAACACAGTTTGTGCAGCCCATGCAAAGCCCATGCATCCCGGGAGAGACTGTCAGTGATGGGCCACAAACTTCTGCCCCTGAGATACAGTATTTCTTGAACAGATCTCGAGTCTTTGCAGGCTTGAGGTGGGGAGCGGCTGGCCTTTCTGTGATCTGAGACTTTTACAGAAAGCCACAGAGAAAGCATTGGCATGGAAACTGACATTGCAGTGGCCAGAGGAAATCTGGTCAATATATCCAGGTGACCCCCTGGGTCTCCACCCAATGTGCATATCACTGAGGGGCTCTTCCAGTTTTGGAGTCTTATGTACAACAGACAGGCAGCCTTGGCCTTTGAGGTGCACTGGTCCTTCTACTAAACCATCCTAGGCCCAGTACTGAGGGTAATCGGGTGATGACTTACAGCATTGTCTCTTCCACTTACATATAGATCTAGCATAGGCAGCAACTATCTTTGGATTGCTTCAATGCTCTCCCCAGGTATCCCTGAGCAATCAAAGGCAGCAGCTGACCTTGGCCTACTGGGGAGCCCCTCACAAGAAGCCACAAAACCAGTACACACAGAGGCTGGTGCTAAACCACAATGGAGCAACTCCTGACTAGTCCCCTAAGTGATACACACAAAGGATGGTCTCAACAAGTACACAAGCCTGCTAGGGCAAATCTCACTCAGTCACTCAGTGGGAATAGTCCCCACACAGCAACTCTTACCCTGTGGGCATAGCCAGTTCCCACACGTAGTCTGCCTAAGAGTTATTCTCATCCACTGACTTGATAACAACAATAAAGTCTTAGCTACAATAGAAAAATACACACAACCCACACAAAGATCACAGCCAGTGCCCCCAGCACAGGTTCATAGGGAGATTGTGTGATTGTGCTACTGGACCACACACAAAACCTACCACATAAAGCCATCTGACCAAAGCTGAGAGATGAAACAAATCTTCCTAACAAATAGAGACAAACAGAGACAGGCAAATAAAATGAGAAAACAGAGAAACATGCCACAAATGAAACAACAAGAGAAAACTTCAGAAAATAATCTAAACAAAATGGAGGTAAGCAACCTACCAGAGACAGAGTTCAAAATAATGATTATAAGGATACTCAATAAACTTAGGGAGAGAAAGGATGAGCTCAATGAGAACCTCAAAAGAGATATAGTAAGCATAAAAAAGGACATAGAAACCATGAAAAAGAACCAGATTGAAATAAAGAATATAATAACTGAAATGAAGAATACACTAAAAGGATTAAACAGTAGATTGGATGAAGGAGAAGATCGAATCAGTGAACTGGAAGACAAGATAGCAAAAAACACCCAATCAGAACAGCAAAAAGAAAAAAAAAAGAAAAAAAAATGAGGATAGTTTTAGAGATGCCTGGGACAACATGAAGCATAATAATATCTGCATCATAAGGGTACCTATGAAGAAGAAGAAGGAAGAGAGCAAGGAATTAAGAATCTATTTGAAGAAATAATGACAGAAAACTTCCTTAATGTGACAAAGGAATTAGACATACAAATCTGGGAATCACAGTGTCCCAAACAAGATGAATTCAAACAAATTCACAGTAAAAAACATCATAATTAAAATGCCAAAGGCCAAAGACAAAGAGATAATTGTAAAAGAAGCAAGAGAAAGGCAGTTATATAAGTTTACCCCTATAAGAATGTCTGCTGATATTTCAACAGAAAATTTACAGGCCAGAAGGGACTGGCGAGAAATATTCAAAGTTATGAAAAACAGGAATCTACAACCACGAATACTCTATTTAGCAAGGCTATCAATTAAAATGAAAGATAAAGAGAGATAAAGAGATAAGATAAAGAGATTCCCAGACAGGAAAAGGTTAAAGTTCATCATCATCAAACCAGTATTACAGGAAATATTAGAGGAACTTCTTTAAGAAAAAGTGAGTGAAAAAATTACATAAATATGAAAATAAAATGCTAATAACTATCTATCAACTATCACTTTAAATGTAAATCATTTAAATGCTCCAATCAAAAGACATAAGGTAGCCAAATGGATAAGAAAACAAGACTCATACATATGCTGTCTACAAGAAACCCACTTCAGATCAAATGACAAACAGACTGAAAGTAAAGGGATGGAAAAGATATTTCATTCAAATGAAAGTGAAAAAAAAAAAAGCTGGAGTAACAATACTTATATCAGACAAAATAGATTTTAAAATGAAGGCCATACGGGAAGACAAAGAAAGACATTACATAATGATAAAAGGATCAACACATCAAGAGAACATAACCCTAGTAAACATATATGCACTCAACATAGGAACATCTACATATATAAAGCAATTATTGACTGACATAATAAGAGACATGAACAGTAATACACTCATAGTAGAGGACTCTAATACCTTATTGACATCAATGGACAGATCTTCCAGACAGAAAAGCAACAAGGAAACAGCAGCCTTTAATGGCACAATAGCCCAGATGGATTTAATTGATATTTTTAGAGCATTTCGCCTCAAAGCAGCAGAATATCTATTCTTCGCAAGGACACATGGAACATTTTCCAGGATAGACCGTGTTAGCTTACAAAACTAGTCTCAATAGATGTAAGAAGATTAAAATCATATCAAGTGTCTTCTCTGACCGCAATGGTATAAAACTAGAAATCAACTACAAGAAAAAAACCTAGAAAATACACAAACACGTGGAGGTTAAATAACATGCTACTAAACAATGAATGGATTAACAGGATTAACAATGAAATGAAGGAGAAATCAAAAGATACCTAGAGTCAAATGAAAATGAAAATGCAACTCAAAATCTATGGGTCGCAGTGAAAGCTGTCCTGAGATGAAAATTCATAGTAATGCAGGCCTAACTCAAGAAACCAAAAAAAGTTCAAATAAACAATCTAACCTTACGCTTAAAAGAACTAGAAAAAGAGCAGTGAACAAAGCCCAAAGTTAGTAGAAGGAATGAAATAATAAAGATCGAAAGAGAAATCAACAAAATAGAGTCTAGGAAAACAATACAAAAGATTAATGAAACCACGAGCTGGTTCTTTGAAAGACTACACAAAATGGATAAAACCTTAACCAGACTCATCAAGAAAAAAGAGAGAGGACCCAAATAAATAAAATCAGAATCAAAAGAGAAGTAACTATAGACTTCAGAGAAATACAAACGATCGTAGAAAATGCTATGAGCAATTATATGTCAACAAATTGGACAATCTAGACATATATACATTCCTATAAGCATACAATCTCCTAAGTCTGAGTAAAAACAAAACAAAACAAAATAAAACAAAGAAACAAAAATCAAATAAACAAAACAAACAAACAAACAAACAAAAAACCCCAGAAAATCTGACCTGACTGATTACCACAAAGAAAATTGAGTCAGTAATTAAAAAAACCCCAACAAACGAAAGTCCTGGACAAGATGGCTTCATAGGCAAATTTTACCAACATTCAAAGAAGAATTAAAACCTGTTCTCAAACTAGTTCAAAAAATTCTAGAAGGAAGTCTCCCTAATTCTTTTTATGAGGCCACCATTACTCTGATTCCAAAACCAAAAAAAGACTTTACAAAAAAAGAAAACTATAGGCCGATGTCCCTTATGAACCCTAATCCAAAAGTCCTCAAGAAAATATTAACAAACAAAATTCAGCAATACATTAAAAAATAATACATTATGATCAAGTTAGATTTACTTCTGGGATTCAAGGTTGGTACTATATCAGCAAATCAATTAATGTGATACAGCACATTAAAAATTGGTAAAATAAAAATCACATGATCATATCAATAGATGGAGAAAAAGCATTCAACAAAATCCAGCATCCATTCATGATAAACACTTTTGGAAAATTGAGAATAACGAGAACATACCTCAGCATAATAAAGGCCATATATGGCAAACTTACAGTTAACATCTTACTCTCTGGAAAAAGGCTAAAAGCTTTTTCCTTAAGATCAGAAACAAAACAAGGATGTCCACTTTCACCACTTCAGTTTAACAAATTTGTTGGAAGTCCTAGCTACAGCAGTCAGACAAGAAAGAGAAAAGGCATCCGAATTGGAAAGGAAGGAGTAAAACTGTCCGTATTTGCAAATGACATACTATATAGAGAGAGCCATTAGAACTAATCAATGAATTCAGTAAAGTAACAGGATACAAAATTAATATTCAGAAGCTGGTTGCATTTTTATATGCCAATCATGAACTTTTAGAAATAGAACCTAAAATAATTCCTATTACAATTGCATCATTAATAACAACAGCAACAACAACAAAAGTCCCAGGAATCAAGTTATAAGGAGGTAAAAGACCTGTTCTCAGAAAATTATATGAATCATAAAAGATCCTGAATAGGCAAGGCAATCTTGAGAAAGAAGAAAAAATTTGGAGGTATCACACTACCTGATATCAAACTATACATACTACAAAGCTACAGAAATCAAAACTGCATGATACTGGTGTAAAAACAGATATATTGATCAATGAAACAGAATAGAGAGCCCAGAAATAAATCCATGGGTATACGCCCATTTAATATATGACAAATGAGGCAAGAATATACAATAGGGTAAAGACAGTCTCTTCAATAAATGGTGCTGGGAAAACTGGACAGTTACATGCAAAAAAAAAAAAAAAGAAACTGGACTACCTTCTTATCTCATATATAAGAATAGACTAAAAATGGATTAAGGACTTAAATATAAGACTGGAAACCATGAAACTTCTACAAGAAAATATAAGCAGTAAACTTTGATATTGCTACTAGTAATTTCTTTTTAGATATATCTCCTCGGGCAATGGAAATAAAAGAAAAAATAAATACATGGGATTACATCAAACTAAAAAGTTTTTGCACAGCAAAGGAACCATTAGTAAAAGGAAAAGACAACCTACAAAATTGGAGAAGATATTCACCTATGATACATCTGATAAGTGGTTAATATCCAAGATATATAAAGAACTCATACAACTCAACACCTAAAAACAAACAGTCCAATTAGAAAATGAGTGAAAGACCTGAATAAATATTTCTTCAAAGAGGAAATATGGATGATCAATAGATATATGAATAGATGTTTGAGGTCACTAATCATCAGAGAAATGCAAATTAAAACCACAGTGAGATATCATCTTATACCTGTCAGAATAGCTATCATCAATAAAACAACAAAGAAGTGTTGGTGAGGATGTGGAGAAAAGGCAACCCTCATACACCGTTGGTGGGATTGCAGATCGGTACAGCTGCTATGAAAAACATTCTGGAGGTTTCTTGAAAAATTAAAAATGGATCTATCTTTTGACCCAACAATTGAACTTCTGGGTATTTATCTAAATAAAACCAAAACACTAATTTATAAAGATCTATGCACCCCTATGTTCACACAGTGCTATTCACAAAAGCCAAGATATGGAAGCAGCCTAATTGCCCATCAACACATGACTGGATAAAGAAGTACATATAATATATACATATATATATGTACTACTCAACCATAAAAATGAAATCCTACCATTTGCAAAGACATGGATGGACCTAGAGGTTATCGTGCTAAGTGAAATAAGTCAGAGAAAAATAAATATCATATGATTTTACATATATGCAGAATCCAAAGAATAAAAAGAACAAACTAATCGAAAATAGACTAACAAATACAGAGGAAAAACTGGTGACTGACAGAGGGGAAGGCCATTGAGGAGATTGAGAGAAAGGGGTCAATGGTCAAAGAAGTACAAATTAGTAGTTGAGAGGTGGTCACAGGGATTGGGAGCATGACATAGAGAATGTAGTCAGCAGTAATATAATGTCTGTGTGTTGAGATAGATGGATAATAGAGTAATCAGGGGGATCACTTCATAAACTATATAAATGTCTAAATAATGTACTATATACTTGAAACTAATAATAAAATAAAATATAATGCAAAAAAATTGAGTTCAATAGCACAACATTCTTAGAAGATAAGTATTTGGTCTAATGAGAACATATATAAAGGAAAGCTACCTATCTGAAGGGTCAGCAAGATTTTGTTGAAGAAATGATGTCAATGATAAAGAATGAGTAGGAGTTAATCAAGATAAAGGTGTGGACATTTTAAATAAACAGAACAGAACGTTCAAAGTCTGTGCCACTGGAGAAAACATGGTTTATTTAAAAGACCACAAGAAGTTTACTGTGGCTGGGGAGGAGAATGCAAGGTGGAGAGAGGCCTGAAATAAGATTCTCAAGATAGAATTCAGAATGTTCTTGGCCTTGTATGCCACGTTACAAAGTTTGGCTTTATGCAGAGAGCAATGAGAAAGATAGTAAGATTGTAGGGAGAGAAATGGCATGTTAACATTTGTCATTTAGAAAAATGATTCTATGAGATATTAGAACTGTCACCAGTGAGAGAAAAGACAAAACAGTACCTCTGGAACTGTTTTGGTACTAGACACATTTTAAAAATGTTATACAACCATTGTTCAATTCTAGAGAACACTGAAAAACTATCGATGTTAGATAAAACTATTCTAGATGAACTATGATTTTTGCACTTGGATTTCAGGTAAAGGTGCAAGTATTTTGTGTAAGTAATAAGCTAATAAAACATTTCTAGGGTTGTAGGTAGATACATGTTAAATTATTGTCCATATTGAAGCTATAACTCTTTAGAACTGACAAGTGAATATTGTGGAGAAGACATGCTATGCCTTTATGTAATCACTTAAATACATCATTTATTTGAATGCAGTGGAGTTAAAGCCACAATTAAAATGTTGGCAACCAGAAGTTGACTGCACCCAGAACATGTGTAGACATTACTACTACCCTTCCATGACTTTATTCTGTACTAACCAAACCAGAAGTTCAGTCTCCTAATATCAGTTTTCTGCATTCAGCAATCTAGTTGCATCTTGAGCAGTAAAATCTTAAAGCTTAAAATGCTGCCTTCTAGAGGTCCTCAAAGGACTTCTTATTAGAATGATGCAATCATTCATTCAAACCCTTGGGGTCTCAGAGTGATGAGGAAAAATACTCAAATAACCCATTGAGTCCTTTAGCTGCCCTTCATAGACTGACACCACGTAATATTCCAAGTAGAGTAACTGCTCTATTACCATAGAAAACTTACTACATTAACAGTATGGACTCAGCCAGTTTGAGGACTGAAAGAAATAGCTTTATTTAATGTATTGCAGCTGAACCTTTTAGTTTCCCTCTTGAAAGTCCTTAGTAATAATAATAATTGAAATGAAACCAACAACTGTACATATAATTTCCTTCCAAGCAGAACTACACATTTGTGTAAAATGACTCTTAGACTTTTAACCATGTAAGAGACAGAAATATTTGACTATAATGATTTCTTATTGACCTTCTGACAACTTTCAGCTAAGCAGTTAAAACTATGTATTTCTTCAATGGCTTCTCTACCTACTGTAAATTGAAATGTACATTAAAACAATACATCTCAGTTTTCAGCAAAGGGGAATTGACTGTATTTACATTAACAGTTTTGTATCTTGCAGAATTTAGACTATATTGAATATGAGTCTCATTAAAATATGCATTGCCTATAGAATGATTGGTCACAGGGAGAACTTTAAATACAGGAGATCTGAAGTTGTCTGAGCAGTGGTTATATTTTTTAAATTTATCTTTGTAATTTTATCACCTAGAATAGAGTCAGACAAATAGAAGACATTCAACAAATTTTCGATGGAAGAATGAATGAATAATTGAATCAAGAAATGAATGGATGAATAAAAGAATGACTAAATTACCTGAAATAATTTTATGCATTCTCTATTGTCATTTTTAAACAAAAATGTAAGAAAAGATTTATTGGAAGTTGTGTGCAACTGGGCTAGATCTAATAAGGTTTTGGCTTTTCCTGTTTGATATCTAACTAACCCTAAGAGCTACTGCTGCAGCATAAAATGACATGGAGACTTGGGACTTATTTGGAACAGAGAACAGAGAAGCAGAGACTTAGTGATTTTTCTGTCTTTTGACATTACATGACCATGGCAATATGTGGATGAATTCTAATTTGGGGTACATCAGCTAGAGCATGTTCTTGAGAATTGGAACACAGCACTAGTTCTCTCCCCTCTAATAAATCTTCTTAGCTATGTGGGATGATTTTAGTATCACTTTTATAAACTTGTTTTTGTAAGTGAGTCTTTCCAAATTCATTTTCAGGCAGATATTTCCCTTTGGATTGGAAGAATATCTTCAGAAGTCACCTCTAAAACCTTTAAAATTGTTTTGTTTAGTACAACTATCTGACATGAGCAAAGATAACAGACAAAGTTTAAAAGGTTTGTAGATTATTATGGAACACGTTTTTAAAAGTGTGACTTAGACAAAACTTAATATCTGGATGACCATTCCTGTTACCATATTTTGAACACATAACGGCTCCAGTAAATATTTGATTTTGAAAATGTTGGTATTCTCTGTCCACAGAATGGTAAGATGACATTTAGAAATGACAGAGTTTTAGACCTTAAAAACTAACTAAACTATGGCTATACCTCAGAGAGTGTACGGTTCCATGCCTCCCAGCACTTGCCATCTAGGTGCTAGGTGGGCTCTCTTCCCACTCCCAATTTTCTCAGTTGACATATAGAGTAACCTGACAGGGCCCCAAATATTATCTCTGAGTGACTGTAAACCAGACAGAACTTGAACACAATCATAAATATAGTTGAAGATCTTGCTGAGGCAGCAGATTCAATTTTGGGGGGTTTAATGTACACAATAAGATTCAAAACAGAGGCCATAGATTGGTATCTGCAATCCTTATTTCCCACGAAGTGTTGACAATTCAGGGACTTCATGTAAAATTTTGCAGCAGCATCAATAGGCATCTCTGATGCAGGGTCCTTAATGACATAGCCATAACAACAAATATTTACTTGGCATTTACTAATGTCAAAAACTGTTCTAAGAACTTCATGTATATTGTCTAATTAATTCACATTGATATTAAAATAAAGCTACTCTTATCTCTTATGATATAGTAATTGCCAACATCTTTCTGTTTCCTGCTTCTTATATCCGCACCCTTTTAAATATATTTTTGTTGTACCTCTCATCATGAGGTGGAGTCTATATCCTCTCTCTTTAAATATAAGTTTTCCTTGACAATTGATTTGGTCAATAAAACATGTCAGAAGTGATATGTAGGAATTTGGAATCTGAGCTCCTTTCTCTCTCTCTCTCTCTCTCTCTCTCTCTCTCTCTCTCTCTCTCTCTCACCCTGTAAATTCTATTTCCATGTGATTAAGACTTATAAATGCTGCTGGAGAATGAGAGGTTACATGGGAGAGAGCTAGCTATCACTAGCCAAACTCCAGAAAATCAACCTCCTAGCTAACCTGTATCTGACAATAGATGCATAAAGGAGCTCAACGGAAACCAGAAGTTGTAAACTAAGTTGAGGTTTAGCTCAATTGTTTTAACGGTTGTTTTAAGCCACTAAAGTTAAGATGATTTATATACAGAAATAAATAATACATCTCCATTTTATTTATTAGAAAATTCAGCTTAGAGAAATTCAGTGATTTTCCCAAGCTCATAGAGCTAACAACTGTGAACTTGTATTTGATTCCAGATCTGCTTAACAACAAAGTCTGTGTACTTAATCACCACCATGGCCCTGGAGTTTTTGTCTGATGAATACTACATTTTAAATTATGCCACAAGATGTTGTTTTCAATATTTTTATGCCTGGTCCTTGCTGAGGGCAGAAAATGCTGAGAATTCTATTTGTGTAACCCATTTCATGAAACTATTTTGAACCGTAAAAACACTATAAATATTTGGAAATAAAGAAACCCACAGGGAAAATCGCTGCATCCATATACATGCAGACTTTTGTTGTAAGCGCAGCACACCAAGCTATCTATCTATCTATTTATCATCTATCTATCTATCTATCTATCTATCTATCTATCTATCTATCATCTATATCTATCTATCTATCTATCTATCTATCTATCTATCTATCTATCTATCTATCTAATCTATCTATCTATCTATCTATCTATCTATCTATCTATCTATCATCTATCATCTATCTATCTATCTATCTATCTATCATCTATCATCTATCATCATCATCATCATCATCATCTATCACCTATCTGCCTATGTATTTTTCAATTATAGCTGACATTATTTTATATTACTTTAAGGTGTACAATATAGTGGTTAGAAATGTATATAATTTATGAAGTGATTCCCCTGATAAGTCTAGAACCCACCTGGCTCTATACAATATTATTGACTATATTCCCTATGCTGTACCTTACATTTTTGTGACTATTTTGTAACTACCAATTTGCACTTCTTAATTCCTTCATCTTTTTCACCCAGCCCCCAAATCACCTCCCATCTGGCAACTATCGGTTTGTTCTCTGTATCTATGAGTCTGTTTCTGTTTTGTTGCTGTTCATTTTGTTCTTTAGATTCAACATAAAAGTGAAATCATATGGTATATGTCTCTCTCTAAAGTATTTTAGTTAGCATAATACACTCTAGGTTAATCCATTGTCACAAAATGATAAGATTTCATTTTTTTTAATGGCTCAATAATATTCTATTATATATATATGTACTGCCTCTTTTTTATCTGATTGTCTATTTTTTAAAATTTATTTATTTATTTTTATGGTGGCTGTGGTTAACAAAATCCATTAAGTTTCAGCTGTACATTTCAACAGTAAGGCATATATATATTTACAATGTGTGTTCATGTCCACAGTTAGATTTCTTTCTGTGACCACATATTTGACCTCTTTTACCCCGCCTACCGCCCCGCTCTCCACTAACCCCTACCCTCTGGTAACCACT
>NW_006440131.1:85897-127033 GCF_000325575.1 Pteropus alecto
AAATGATATCATGTGGTTTTCAACTTTTTCTGTCTGGCTTATTTCGCTTAGCATGATTATCTTGAGGTCCATTCACATTGTCACAAATAACAGTATTTCATCTCTTCTTATGGCTGAGTAATATTCCATTGTATATATATATACCACGGCTTCTTTAGCCAATTATCTATTGTAGGACACTTCGGTTGCTTCCATGTCCTGGACACTGCGAATAATACTGCCATGAACATTGGTGTGCAGATATCTTTTCAGATATGAGTTTTCAAGTCTTTGGGGTAAATACCCAGCAGAAGGTTTGCAGCATCATATGGTAGATCAATTCTTATTTTTTTGAGGAACCGTCATAGTGTTTTTCATAGTGGCTCTACCAATTTGCAGTCCCACCAGCAGTGTATAAGGCTTCCTTTTTCTCTGCATCCTCTTCAACATTTGTTATTACTTGTCCTGTTGATTACAGCTATTCTAACAAGTGCGAGATGCACTTTTGATTTGTATTTCCCTAGGTTCAGATCTTATATTCAGGTCCTTAATCCATTTTGAGTTAATTTTGGTGTGTGGTGATAGACAACAGTCTAGTTTCCTTCTTTTACAGGTGGCTTTCCAGTTTTTCGAGCACCATTTATTAAAGAGGCTTTCCTTTCTCCACTGTAAGTTTTTGGCTTTTTAATAAAAAATGACTTGCCCATATAAATATGGGTTTACTACTGGACGCTCGATTCTATTTCACCGGATTGTGTGTCTGTTTTTCTGCCAATATCATACTGTTTCGATTATTGTTGCTTTGTAGTATAATTTGAAGTCAGGCAGAGTGATGCTTGCAGCCTCATTCTTTTTTCTCAGAATGGCTTTAGCAATTTGGGATGTTTTGTGCTTGCATACAAATATGATGAATTTTTGTTCTATTTCTTTAAAAAATGACAATGAGATTTTGATGGTGATTGCATTAAATTTGTATAATGCTTTAGGTAATATGTTAATTTTAACTATGTTGGTTCTTCCAATCCAAGAACACGGAATATCTTTCCATTTCTTTGTATCTTCTTCAATTTCTTTTAATAGGGTCTTATAGTTTTCATTATATAGGTCTTTCACATGTTTTGTTAGATATATTTCTAGATATTTAATCTTTTTGTTACAAAAAGATTATCATTTCATGCAAAAAGAATTATCATTTCCACTTCTTTTTCTGACAATTCATTATTAAAGTGTAGGAATGGTATGGATTTTTGAAGATTGATTTGTATCCAGAAACTTTACTGTGCTTGCTTATTTTTTCTAGCAATGTTCTTGTGGAGTCTTTAGGGTTTGCTATATAGAGAATCTTGTCATCTGAAAATAGTGACAGTTTGAGTCTTTGTTTCCTATTTGGATGCTTTTTATATCTTTCTTTTGCCTGATTGCACTCTCTAGGACCTCCAATGTTATATTGAATGACAGTGGCGATAGTGGACAGCCTTGCCTTGTTCCTGATCTTAGAGGGAAAGTTTTTAGTTTTTGACCATTAAGTACAATGTTGGCTGAGGGTTTGTCATAGATGGCCTTTATTATGTCAAGGTAATTTCCTTCTATATCGATTTCATTAAGTGTTTGGAACATAAATGGATGCTGTATCTTGTTGAAGGCTTTTTCTGCATCTATTGATATGATCATATGATTCTTATTTTTTAATTTGTTTATGTGGTGTATCACATGAATCGATTTCCATATGTTGAACCATCCTTCTGGCCCTGGGATGAAACCCACTTGATCATGGTGTATAATCTTTTTAATATGTTGCTGTATTCGGTTCGTTAGTATCTTATTTAGGATTTTTGCATCTGTATTCATGAGAGATATTGGTTTGTAGATTTATTTTTTTTTGTTATCTTTACCAGAATTTGGTATCAGGGTGATATTGGCCTCATAAAATGAGTCCGGAAGTACTGCCTCCTCTTTGATTTTTTTTGCAAGAGTTGAGGAGAATAGATATTAAATCTTCTTTGAATATTTGGTAGAATATACTGATGAAGCCTTCTGGTCCTGGGCTTTTACTTTTTGACATGTTTTTGATGACTGTTTTAATTTCTGTAGTGAAGATCAGTCTATTTAGATTTTCCAGTTCTTCTTGGTTCAGTCTAGGAAGGTTGTATTTTACGAAGTACTGGTCCATTTCTTCTAGGTTAATAAATTTGGCATTATATACTTTTTCATAGTATAATCCTTTGCATTTCTGCAGTGTCTGCCATAATTCCCCCTCTTTCATCCCTGATGTTATTTGTGTCCTTTCTCTTTTTTCTCTAGTGAATCTAGCAGGGGTTTGTCAATTTTATTAACTTTCTCAAAGAATCTCTTTGTTGCATTTATTTATTCTATGTTTTTTGTTTGTCTGTTTTCAATTTCATTTATTTCTGCTCTAATTTTTATTATTTCTTTCCTTCTGATGACTTCAGGCTTCATTTATTCTTCCCTTTTTAGTTTTTTGAGATGAAGAGTTAGGTTGTTTATTTGGGCTCATTCTTGTTTTTTTTCCAATAGGAAAATTATAATGTCTTATAATTTTCCAAGTACAGGTCTTTTACTTCCTTGGTTAAATTTATTCCTAAAGTTTTATTGTTTTTGGTGAAATTGTAAATGGGATTGTTTCTTAATTTCTCTTTCTAATAGTTTGTTATTGGTATATAAAAATGCAGCCAACCTCTGAATATTAATTTTTTAGCCTGCTACTTTACTAAATTTATCAGTCCTAATAGTTTTTTGGTGGAACCTTTGGGGTTCTTTGTATATAATATTATATCATCTACTAATAATATCATAATATTAAGTAAATCCATCTGATCTAGTGTGTCATTTAGGTTTCCTGTTTTGTTGTTGGTGTCGTTGATTTTTCTGTCTGCAGTACCTGTCTATTGATGTCAATGAGGTGTTAAAGTTCCCTACTTAGCAAAAGTCTCAGGGCACTTCATGGCCTGATGCCACCTGTCATCTGCCCGTAAGGTTCAGCCAGTGAAAAAATCCTCTATCTATCTATCTATCTATCTATCTATCTATCTATCTATCTATCAGAGTTAATGTAATAATTTCCAAAACATTCTATGAAGCAAAATATTCTCTTTTTTTCCCCAGATTTATTGAAATATAATTGGCATATAACATTGTGTAAGTTTAAGGTAAACAACATATTGACTTGTTACTTATATATTGCAAAATGATTGCCACCGTAGCACTAACACCTCAATTCCATCACAAAATTAACATTTTTTTTTTTTGTGGCAAGAATATTTAAGATCTTATCTCTTAGAAAGTTTAAAGTATATAATACAGTACTGTTAGCTATAATCACCAGGCAGCACATTTGATTCCCACACATGTTAATTTTATAACTGGAAGTTGATACCTCTGACAAACATCTTTTCATTTACCACAGTCCCCAGCCCCTGGTAACCACCACTCTATTTTCTGCATGGATATTTTAGATTCCACATATAAATAATATCATACAGTATTTATCTTTCTTTGTCAGACTTATTTCACCTAGCATACTGCCATCTAGGTCCATCCATGTTGTTCCAAATGAATGAATGTCCTCCTTTTTTAAGGCTGAATAATATTCCATTGTATGTATATACCATATTTTCTTTATCTATTTGTCTAACAATGGTCATTTAAATTATTTTCATATTCTAGCTATTGTGAATAATGCTGCAATGGACATGAGAGTGCAGATATGTCTTCAAGATCCTGATTTCAGTTCCTTTGGATATATTCCCAAAAGTAGGATTTCTAGATCTTATAGTAATTCTATTTTTAATTTTTTGAGGAGCCTTCACATTGTTTTTCACAATGTCTTTTCAAAAATAATAACAACTTACATCCACACCCTTTTCTCCACACACTCCTTGACACTTGTTTTTTTGATGATAGCCATTTTAACAGCTGTGAGGTGATATCTATTATGGTGTTGTTATGCATTTCTCTGCAAATCAGCTCATTAGTGATGGAAACATTTTTCATGTATTTGTTGGCCATTTATATATATTCTTTGGAAAACTGTCTATTCAGTTCTTTCGCTCATTTTTTTTAAAGATAAGTTTGTTTGTTTTTATGCTATTGAGTTGTATGAATATTTTATATATTTTGGATATTAACCCCCTTATCAGATAGATGATTTGCAAATATTTTCTCCTATTCTGTAGGTTGACTTTTTTTGTTGTTGTTGTTTCCTTGTTGTACAGAAGTTTTTTAGTTCGATATATTCCTACTTATTTATTTTTGCTTTTGTTGCTTGTACTTTTGATGTCATATCCAGGAAATCTCTGCCAATACCAAGTTCCCACAGCCAACATTACATTCAGTGGTGAAGGATTGAAAGTTTTTCCTCTAAGATCAGGAGCATGATAAAGATGCCTACTCTTACCACTCCTATTTAACACAGCACTGGAAGTCCTAGCCAGAACAATCAGGAAAGATAAAGAAACAAAGTTGTCGAAATAAGAAAGGAAGAAGCAATATTGTGTTTGCAGGTGACGGGGATATACATATATGTATATGTATATATACACATACATACACACACATATATGTATAATATAATATAAAATATATAATATTTTAAAGACTACACTAAAAAACTTTAAACTAATTAAGAAATTCAGTAAATTTGCAGGACACAAAATTAACATACAGAAAATTAACAAGAAAATATTTGAAAAAAAAATTAAGAAAATGATGTCATTCACAATAGCAATCAATAAAAATAAAATGCTTAGGAATAAATTTAACCAAGGAGGTGAAATATCTATATACTTTAAACTATAAGACTTTGATGAAAAAAAAAATAAAGAAGACACAGTCAAATAGAAAGTTATCCCATGTTCATAGGTTGGAAGAGTTAATATTGTTAAAATGTCCATATTACCCAAAGACATCTATAGATTTAATTCTATCTCTATCAAAATACCAATGACATTTTTCACAGAAATAGAAAGAAAGCAATCTTAAAATTTATATGGAGCCACAAAGACTCAGAATAACTAAAGCAATCCTGAGAAAGAAGAACAAAGCAGGAAGCATCATACTTTCTGATTTTAAACTACACTACAAAACTACAGCAATCAAAACAGTATGGTGCTGACCTAAAGATGGCCATTTAGATCAATGGAACAGAATTGAGAGGCCAGAAATAGGCCTCCGCATATATGGCCAACTAATATTGACAATGAAGCCAAGAACAATCAATGGGGAAAGGACAGTCCCTTCAATAAATGGTGTGGGGGAAAAACTGGATAACCACATGCAGAAAAATAAAATTAAGCCCTTATACTACTCACAAAAAATAACTTGAAATAGATTGAAGACTTAAACATAAGACATGAAACTCTAAAACTTCTAGGAAAGAACATAGGGAAAAAGTTCCTTGACTTTGGTCTTGGAAGAAATTTCCTGAACATGGCGCTAAACCTTTGTATTACACCCTCGAAATACATATTTGTAAATAATTTGGAAGGAATTAACATTTTCTGCTCTTTCATTTTTAGATTGACTTTAGGTCTTGGATAGTTTAAGCTGGAGATGTCCGAAAGAGAAATAATCAAGATGAGGAATTTGAAATCACTTTAAAAAAAAAAATGACCCAGTGGCCACATGATACCTTGTTTTAAATATTTAGAGAGGTGTCCTTTGGAATAAGGAGTAAGCTTATTTTCGGTCAACATAGGAAATAAGCCCTGGGCCAATGCATAGAGGAACTAGGCAGGCTGTTTTATGATTAGCATAAGAAAGATTGCTCGCTCTCTTTCCACCATGTGAGGACACAACTAGAAGGAGGCTGTCTGCAAGCCAGGAAGAGAGCTCTCATCAGAACCCAAACATGACGGCATCCTGATATCCTGATCATAGACTCTCAGCCTCCAGAACTTGAGAAAATAAAAATATCTGTTATTTCAGGCACAGAGTCTAAAGTAATTTGTTATGGCAACTGGAGTAGACCAACACACAGAAGTAATAATTTCGCTATGGCTGAGGATTGCTAAGGTAATTAATTTAAGTAAATCTGAAAACTGTAAAGTAGCATATAATATTTAGTTTTTATTGATAGTTATTTGTTTCAAGGACATTTAACAATTAGCTGCTTATGAAGTTTGGTGAACACTGGCCCTACTAGACCCACTTCGCTGAAAGGGTGATATAATTGTCATTAGCTCATTACTGATATGCCATGGAAAGCTGCTAAAAACTGGAAATTAGCACATGTTTAATTAGTTAATTTCCTCATTTCGGAATGAGTGAACAAATCAGACTCAGAACTTCCTCTTATGTAGCTTATATTCAAGTGAATATACAAACTTGACTTACAAGATTGAGTCAAGGCAGATATTGAACAGAATAAAATCACAAGTTATTTCATTACAAAAAAGATTAATAATAATAATGATAACTGAGAATGGAATTTGCTGCTTTGGGGGTAAAATGTTTTCTATCTTAAACGATATTCAATCAGAGGCTGGCTGATCCCTTGATTGAAATGTCTTAGAAAGAATCAAATTATTATTTGAAGAGTTGAGCAAACTGAACTCTAGGGTCTCTTTTAAGAGAATTCTGTAATCCTGAGTATCATTCATTTTTTCCTGGTAGTTTCTCTCATGAATTTTTTCATGACTTTGAGATTAATGTCATAATGACTGTAATGGTTAAATAAAAGTTATATGTTCCAGTCCCTTAGTTGCTATATTTCTGGTGAAGTTCCTACTGCCAGTCTTATATGTCAGTAAACTAGTTGGCAGTTTTGAGCTATGAGTCCAGGATGAGGGAAGAGCAGAAAAGGTAGCATACTAAACTGTACTGATCATTTATACTTCATTGTGAATAAACCATTTGTACCATTTCTACATGAAAACTGATTTTAATGGAAGAAGTGCTTTTAATAGAAAAAAAATTAAGTGCCTAAAGGTAAAAGAGAACAGGACCAAAACAAAGCAAAACAAAAAGATGCTGGAGATATCAGAGGCATACTATACTTACTCTTTTATCAGATGTTTCTATAGATAAGCAGCTCTAATATATGTGGTTACTATTCAGAAGACTAAATCTTCTACAGGTTCAAGGGCCTTAGTCACCTTTACTTTGATTGTTAAAATTCCCCCATGTTTTCCATTCCATTCACAATTAATATTGGATATACATCATTGACAGTTAAACTTCAGAGGTCCAGCTCTGATTTAACACAACCCTGCCACAACAAAATTGTTGAAAATTTCCCCACTGTCTAGTGAATCAAATTTAAATCTCATAGCTTGGTATCTCTAAACATTTATTATTTTGCCTCTGCTTTCCATCCGAAAATTATATTTTATGGTTTATCTTCACAGCCATGCCCCTCGTTCCAGCTGAACTACCTGTTGTTTACTGTAAAGTGCTTGTAATTTACTGATTCTGTACTTCTGCTTTTGTTCGTTCTATTGTTCTACTTACCTACTTTTGTCTCTCTGTGTGTAAAAATCTTACCCATATTTTAGCCAAAACAAAGCTAGCCAAAACACTACCTTGCCCACACAGTCTTCTCTAATATAATCTCCCTGGCCATTCCTTCTTGCCTATTGCACTAGCGATATGATCTCCCTCCTTCTAATCAATCAAGGTACTATTTTTACATGTCTTTTATGTTAGTTATGCTTTTTTCTTTATATCCTTTCAGTATTAAGTTGAACTATGTGAAATTGTTGATATTTAATTATTTTGACTCACATAAGCAGAATTTAAGTGATTCAACCAAATACATTACTTATCTCTCTTAATAGACTATAATCTCCTTTAATTCCCCCAAAGTATCTACCTAATGTACTTTCTAAGCTTCTTCTCTAGTACGTATTATTTGTTGAAATGAATGAATGTATTATGTTCAAATTGGGTCCTAATATTCAGGAATTCTCTGATTGAGCCACTTAAGGTTTTTCTCCTCAAGATTGGTAACTAAAGAGACTCTCAGTAAATGTTTCTGGGGGAAAAAAAAAAAAAGCTTGGCTGAATCAGAAAAAAGACAATATACATCATTTAGTAGAGTTATATATGATCCATAAAGGTAACTTTAGCTTTAGGATTTTATGATTTTAATTGCCCAACTTTTTTGGTGTATAACTTTCTGGCTGCCTCATGAGCATTTTTCAGTCAGACCTCCTATGCGATACAATGTTTTTACTCTTCCAGGTTTTGTAATATATGACTTCCTTCAAGGGGCAAGATTCACCTTGATTCTAAGTACAGACAGTCAATTGTTTATCTTTATTTTCTTCTTATTTGTACTGATTATTATCACCTATTTCCAAATTCCCCCTCCCACCCTGATTGTATTTTCCTTTTACATATTTATGCCAGAGAGTCTATGCACAAAGGCTTCAGATTCTTGTTTTATTCTTCTATATACTTTCAGTAATTACCACAGTACCTCTAACATCATAGGCCTGAATTAATTAATTAATGTTTGCTAAGAGAGAAAGAAAAGAGGTAAGGGAGTTAACTAGAGAAAAAAGGAAGAAAAGAAAGAAGGAAAGGAGGGAGAATTGAAGGAAAGAGGGAGAGGGAGAGGAAAGGAAGGATAGAGGAAGGGAAGAAAATCAGAAAAGGAAGAAAGGAAGGAAGAAAGAAGAGAGGAAAAAAAGATACCATTTCAAAATGTCATCATCTAATAAGTTGTACCTCCTCTAGCCAGTCTACATGTTTGTTCTAGTTCCTCGGTTTAAGTTGGAATTCAAAGAAAGGTGATGTAAAAGATATATTTGTACTAGGAATTCGAGACAATAGAATTTAATGATTTCCATTTTTCTGGGTGTCAGTGTAAAGGCGGTAGTAGCATTCCTTCCATGATAAACAGAACACTAAGGAAAATCAACTCTTAGGATACAAGAACAAAGTAGAGATGCCACTGAGAAATATCACATAAGTGAAAGTAGAAGAGACCTTAGCATGTGAGCTGAGCATCAGAAGATTGACAATCTGTTTATCCACAGGAAGAAAAAAAATAGCTATAAAACTGAGCAAGCAGATTGCTGCTTCTCAAACTCTAAGCCTCTAGGGCCATGATTATTGCAGATTTCTCCCCTCCTCTATTTCAATATATCAAGCAGTCCCAAGAATGCAGGAAATAATGAATGGCTTCCAAAGCTAATAGCAATATATTTAGAACACAGGCTCCTGCAAGGCATAGCAAAGGCAGACAGAGGATTTAATATTTTTCCAAGCTAAATGTCTCTTAGGAAGTTTTACCCAACTGACAGTTTAGTGAAGTGCTGACTCTAAAGAACTGTCTCCAGGTGACACACCTTTTCTTTGGTCATTCAGTTATCAATTGGCCCCTTGGTCTGGGGGATGGGGGGTTAATAACACATGATTAAGAAGAAAAATATCTCCCTTTTGAGAAAAAAAATGAATTTCTACCAATCATTCTTTTTTACTTCAAGTTAAAGGAACTTTCTCAAAAAAGACATACTCCTGCCATAAGACTGTTAATCCCAACAAAGCTGGTTAAGGACACAGGCTCAGACTTTTCAACTCAGCATTTCCCATTTGATTCAAATGGAGCTCTGCAAGCAGAAAAGATGCACAGCATTTATGTAGAAATACAAAATTCTCCTACTGAGAATTTATTGCTCAGTGGCATTACTTGCATTATAAGATTAGCAAAGATATTATAGGCTGCAAAATAGGAGACTTCCATCTCTCTCTTTATGGAATTACAAATTACCACTTTTTAAAGTGCCTCCACTACCGATAGATAATATTATTTTCTTTTTTTTTTAAATGACGTAAGGTAGACATGTTACATCTAGCAATGAAGGAACTCATAGAGAATATGAAGGTGATGAATCTTGGTCCTTTGTGCCAAGAGATGCAATCTTTCCTTTTAATCATGTAGAGCCTGAGTTCACAGATCAATCCTAATCTTTCAGCCTTTGTTTTCCACTCTGTGTCTGATTCTGCACTGCATGTGATGGATTGTATTATTTCCTGCATTTCGAGGTAAGTGCATGTCACACTGGCCTCCAGTGGAACATAGATGTGGGGAAGTAAACATAGCAGTCTAAGACAAAAATAAAGAAATTTTAAGAATATTAGAACCCAAAGAAAATAAAATACAGAGTTAGAATACAGCCAAAACTCAATACTAGACAGGGAATCAGGAACAAGAAAAATAAAATACGGAGGTCAGATCCAGTCAATGTCTCAAAGCGCTGTAAGTAATCTGTGGAGTGTACAAAACCAGGAACTTAAGCAAAACTTATCTCCAGCAGTAAGTTTCACTATGGTAGACAACCATGACCAGCTTACTTAAAGTGAACAGAGCGAAGAAGTTTTAACTGTGCAACAACTCATTATACTTGAAAGAAATATGGGTTATTTTAGAAGTACATAAGCCCATTCTGCTATCTATTTACCCTTTTTAAGCCAGGGCTTCATAGATTCATTGGTCTATGCATAACAGCCAGCTCAGATACTTCCCTTCAGTTTCTAAGATGAGGGATGAATATAACTGGGAACCAATGATAATTACTCCCTGTCCTCCCTCAAAAAAAAAAAAAAAAGACTTCTCAGGAGATCATAGGGTCTATCTATCATATTCAAAGAGTGAAATACAATAGTTTTTTCTGTGCCGGTACATTCCAGTGAAGTAATAGAAATTTGTCCTTCACCTACATCAAATTTCAGAGGGTTGATAACAGCCTAGACTTTGTCAAATGGTTTGAAGAAAAAAAAGGGAACTTAATTTTTTGAGTTTCTACTATGTGTTAAGGCAGTATGTTAGGCTCCTTTAAATACATAGTCTTATTTAATCTTCATAAACAGCCTTTCAAACTCCATATTATTATGAATTTAATACATTGTTTCATAATCGTTCACAGTGCTCATAGTCCCTAAGTCACTTTGCAATGTGCGATTTTTACAAATATCTTAAAAAACAATAAGATCCAGATTAGCTTTTGAGACATGAAATGATGCCTGCAAACACAGCAGTATTGTTGCATTCCTTTAATGTTCTCATAAAAGCTGTTAATTGTAAGAGAAGTTTAGAATCATTATTGTAGTAAGCTATTTCCAATAATGTGAGAGGATTTCACAAATTCCGTTATTGCCAGGAAATATTCAGTCATTTTTTTTTTTTTTTTGCATTTCACAGTAATTTACATAAAGTTAAACCTTTTTTATTATGGTATAATATAGAGACCAGAACTTTGGGACTCCATATATGTATGTCTGTATGTATATGCAAACATACATATTAACCATCAGTTATGCATATCCCCTTCCCAGAACCAACAACAGATAAATTCACTCATCTTCCTCACCCCAACACACGCACATTATATAAAAATACCAGTTGTGAAATCACATCAAATTTCAAACTTAGTTTAGATTCTACAAAATGCTTGTTATACAGCAATTCCTGATACATATTACCTAAGAGTGATTATAATACACCTTTTTAGTTGGTATGAAAAAAAAGTGCCATTTATGAAGTTGCTGCTACATATTTTTTGTGTGCAAGGGGCAGAACTTGAAGATTGGGACCCGAGATTTCTGTGTCTTTTCCCTGAATGTCAATCACTAGTTAGGTAACTCTGCCTTTCAGCTTATCCATCTTATAAATTGCATGTGAAAATGTTGTCACATCAGAGGATTGATGTGAGCATTTATTGATACTTGTAATATGCTTTGAAACTCTGGGATAAAAGGCACAAGCCATTTCTATTATTTTTCTTCTTGTTTTAGTGTAAATGTTCATCTAATGCTGTTGGATTAAATACTGAAGGTAATGGTTTGTGAGAAGAATTGAAGAAGTAAAGTGTCAGATTAATGTTAAATTGTTCTTTATTAAATTAACTGAATATTAAGTTTGCCTTTGGGCTGGATTTTGCTTGTGTATGGTTATGGCAAAGACAACATGGCTCTACATTAATTGATGAGAGAATACACTATTTGGGGATTCTTTCTGGTTGGATCCTCAACTTGATGCTTATTCTGTAAAAGGTTCTATTGATCTCAAAATCTACCCCATAATTGGTAGAATTTCTATATATACAGTTAGCCAAAAACTCTGCAGTTCTTCAAGCAGTTTATGTTTCAGGCTGATGTTCTTTGAACCACTCTTTGCTGCTAAGGAGGGCAGTGCAGCGCAATGGCTGAGAGTATGAACTCTGAACCAACTTAGATTTAGTTAGCTCTGGATCACTTACCAGCTGTGTGGCCCCGAGTAAATTTTTAAAACTCCTTGTGATTCAGTTTCCTTATCTGTAAAATTGGAATAAAATATAATAGATATCTCATAGTATTTTTGTGGAGACTAAGTGAACAAATCCATGCAAATGTTTTAGAACAATCCCTGGCGTGCATTAAGTGCCCATACATGAAAATTCTTATTGTTAGATACCTATAAAGGCTAGCTCCTCATAGCACAAAGTTCCTTATGTATGAGAGAAAAATCTCCAAAATGTTCTGTGAGATGTTTGACCAATCCTAGTTGCATAACTACTCTGGTATCAGTTTTCCTCTCTGTACAATGAAGATAATATGTGGCTCTGCTTCACAGTTTTGGTGTGAAAACAAATTGTTAAAATATGTAAATTGCTTAGAAAAGACCTGGGAATATAGTAAGAACATAATTGTTAGCTACTCTTTAGGGAAGTCTTGAAAAAAAATTGTAAACAAATAAAACAACAACAAAAAAACCTTTTTCATTAGCACAGAGAGTCACTTTTTTCTAGGCTATCCATATTTAATACTTTCCTAAATTTTCCCACTTTTTTCATTAAAGATTTCTTATAGGAAATTGTTATCCCCAATTCCATTAGTCTTTTTCTCAGTTTCAAATTATTTTTATTCATGCCACTTGTTTATCATCTCCACTTTAGTGTACATGTGGCCATTGTTGATCCATTGAATGATTCTCAATATTTCTCCAAAGAATCAATGGGTGGAGCACAGTCTACTAGAAAGGTTAAAACATTTCATTTTGCCCCAGTATAGATTTTATTCTGCTATATAACCATCTATTTGAAACTTTTAGAAAAAATTATCTTGCCCTAGCATTGTATCATCTTCAATTTGCTAAAAGTTCAACTCTAAATCTGCCTCTCTCAGGAAACCTTCTTTGACAGGACAATACAGCATATAGGTTAAATATATA
Organism: Pteropus alecto; assembly: GCF_000325575.1. Taxonomy (NCBI): domain Eukaryota; kingdom Metazoa; phylum Chordata; class Mammalia; order Chiroptera; family Pteropodidae; genus Pteropus; species Pteropus alecto. The sequence continues at coordinate 99,048 of NW_006440131.1, forward strand.
CATATAAAATAAGACAGACCTCATTTTTATTTCCACTGTATTGCCTTATTGTAGGACCCCATCGTTTCTGTACAAGACTATTTCCTTAGTCTCTTCAAGGTTTCTCATTCTAGTCTTTCCTTCAATCTGTATTCATATCATGCCAAAGTGATGGTTAAAACGAATTGTTCTTCTATAATTTTTCAATAGCTCCCCATCTCCTACAAGATGAGGTCTAAACTTCTTAACCTGCCAAAGGATTCTGAGTTCTTTAACTTAGCTACTAAATGAGTATAGGGAAATTAATTGGAAATGATAAGTAAAACATAGTTTGAAGAATAGATTTGGCCAGTGGTGGGGGGAGATGATGATTGAGAAGTGAGTCAAATTTTAGACATATTAAGTTGAGGGTGCTTGACAAATTTTCAATTTTAAATATTTTGTTTTCAACTTCTACCTCCACCCCAGCATCCAATATAGTACTTTGCACACACAGGAGATAAATAGTAAGTGAAGCAGTTTGTAGGTCTATTCAGGAGATAAACTTGATAAGACTTAATAATTGGTTAATGAGATATAATTAAGAATGAATCTCATATTTATGGCTTGGGAAAATTAATATATGAAATACTTCTGTCAGTATTTGCATTTATATGTGTATCGTAGAACAGAATAAAGGATAAAAAGAGGTTTGTTGTGGAAAGAAGAACAGTTCAGTTTATGCTGCGTGAGTTTGAGATAATCGTGTTTAATGAGATAATACTGTTCAATGGGCAGTTAAAATGGCGAGTTTTGAGTTCTTGGGGGAGACATATACACTAAAACTAGAAACACAAATTTAGAAGTCAATGATACATTGGTGGTATTAAAGATAAAGTGTGGATGATATTGTATACTCAGTAAAAAGTGTATTTATTGATTATTTTTTACAAATATGTATTTTCTTAATAGCTACAATCTCATGGGGAATGGCAGAGATCCTCAAGGTCAAGGGTTAGATTTTGGAGAAAGGAGAATAGGCCAGCTAGAAGGGATTGCTTTTAAGTTCTATCCCAATGTCCCAGTCAATGGTATTGTGTTTCCTTAGATTTGTGAGCAGGAAAACTTCCTTGGATAGAATTAATTTGTCCTCATTTCTACTCCTTTGCTTCTTAATGTGGTGTTATATATGCTATTGGCATTTAATAAATGTTATGATGATAGCAAAATAAAAATATGAAGAATAGTACTTTGGTGTACCACAAGAAATAACTCCTCATGCATGACCAATAGTTGATTCCTACAAATTATGACTTTAAAGCCATCATAAATTTATTATATTAAAGTAACTTTGCTCTGAAGGAGAAAACTTACCTTTGCTCTGAAGGGGGATGCAACTTTCAGCCTTTACATGAGAGTGTGTACTAGTTGAAAAAACTAAAAGTTCTATAATCTCTGTTGGTGAATGAGATTGAGACCTACAGAGTATTTGTTTCCACTGCCTAATAAAATGTAGCTTTAAAAAGCAGATGCAGTAAGCACTGGAAACAAGTGGGACTTTTATCAGGTTTTTTTTTTTGCACAGATATCTTTTGACTACACCCTCCACCCACCATTGGAATACATCTTGTGAGGACTATTAGGTGTATACAAAAAAAAAATAAAAATTTGCTAATGATACAGCTTAAAAGTAAAAAAATAAAAATTATAGGTGCCTGCTTGAAAAAGGCCCTCCTGCAGTTCATTTACAAATTTTCAAAGTGAAAGATTCCAGAAATGGAAAGAATAACTGACAGTTCTATATCTGTAATGCAGTCAGCTCCAGGGATATTTATGCATATATTAAATGGAAAAAGAAAATCCTAAATACTTTGTGTAGTTTGCAACATGAGATCTGCTTCAGCTTGTAATAGCTCATAATTCTGGTTCTATATCTGAAACTAATATAAAATAATAAAAAAGAAAAAAATGTAAGGAATCTCTGTGTCTTCAAATGGACTTATATTTTCTAGTTTTCATCAAACTAATATTGAAGTTCCATCACATATTAAGTGATAAAAATAATAATATTTCAATTTTATGTCTCATCCTGAAAAAATAACCTTTTCAATATATTTTTTTTCAATTAGAGTTAGAATACAATATTATACGAGTTTCAGGTGATCAACATAGTGATTAGACATTTGTATAACTTACAAAGTGATCACCCCAATAAATCTAGTATTTATCTGAAGCCATACATAGTTATTAAAATATTATTGTCTATATTCCTTATGCTATACTTTACATCCCTATAACTATTTTATAACTACCAATCTGTATTTCTTAATCTCTTTCCCCTTTTTACCTACACACCCAACCTCTCTCCCATCTGGCAACTCAAAATGTTCTCTCTGTATCTACGAGTTTATTTGTTTTGTTTGTTTATTTTGTTCTTTAGATTACAACTGTAAGTGAAATCATATGGAATTTGGTTTTCTTTGTCTAACTTACTCTACTCAGCACAATTCCTTCTAGGTCCATGTGTGTTGTTGCAGATGTCAAGATTTTATTCTTTTTTTCTAGTCAAGTAATATTCCATTGTATATATGTACACATCTTCTTTATCCATTTATCCATGATGAACATCCAGGCTTTCTCCATTTCTTGGCTATTTGAAGAAATAATGACAGAAAACTTTCTTAACCTGGTGAAGGAAATAGACATATAAGCCCAGGAAGCACAGAGAGTCCCAAACAAGATGAACCCAAAGAGGCCCACACAAAGACACATCATAATGAAAATGCCAAAAGTTAAAGATAAAAAGAGCATCTTAATTAAATCAGCAATAGAAAAGAAATTAGTTACATACAAGGGAGCTCCCATAAGATTGTCAGCTGATATCTCGACAGAAGCTTTGTGCATCAGAACACATTGGCATAAAATATTCAAAGTGATGAAAAGCAAGGACCTACAACCAAGATTACTCCACCTAGCAAAGCTATCATTTAGACTCAAAGGACAGATAGTTTCTCAGACTAACAATACCAAAAAAATATAAGGGGTTCATCAACATCAAACCAGTATTACAGGAAATGTTAAAGAGACTTCTTTAAAAAGAAAACAAAATCAAAATATAAATAATAAAATGGCAATAACTATCAACAATTACTTTAAATGTAAATGAATTAAATGTTCCAATCAAAAGATAGGGTGGCTGAATGGATAAAAGAATGCTGCTTACCAGAGATTCACTTCAGATCGAAAGACACACAGGGACTGAAAGTAAAGGGATGGAAAAAGGCATTTTATGAAAATGAAAACAAACAAACAAATCTGGGTAACAATACTTACACCAGACAAAACAGACTTTAAAACAAAAGCTATTATAAGAGACAAAAAGGACCCCACTTCTGGGAATTTATCTTAAGAAATCCAAAACACTACTTCAAAGGGCCGTGTGAATCCATGTTTATCGCAGCATTATTTACAATAGCCAAGGTATGAAGGTAACCTGAAAATAACCTGATTAGTGACCTTGCAGACCAGTGCCAGAAACATCTCCAATTAGAGAAATAACCTGTCTCCTTTATGTATCTAGTCAAAAGAGAGGCATAGATAATAGCCTTTAAGTATACATTCACTCATTTATTTATCCAATAAATATGTATTGATCATTGGTTATATTTAAAGCATGTTGAGTAAATGAATAACTCTAATACAAGCGAGAATGTGCTAGTACCATAAGAGTGGTACAAATAGGATTTTGTTGAAGTGTAGAGAGAGTGGTGATTACATTAAAGGCTTCACTGAGAGTAGATTTTGAGCTTGCTTCTAAATTTCTATAGAAGAAAATGGACTAGCATTGAAAAAGAGATTTAGTTTGAATGAATTAGGAGCAACATCCTATAGGAGATAGGATAGATAGTCAAAGACAAAATTATAGATATCTTTGACTAAGAAATATGGGCAATATTTGATTAGTGATAAGGAACTATTGAGTATTTCTGACCATAAGAAGTTATAATAAAGGATATACTTTTGTAGTATTTTGGGGACAACTATGTCAGCAATGAACTCCAATGAGGAGAATTTGGAGACAAGGAATTGTTGCAGTGATGTTTATGACAATGGAAATGAAAAGATAAGGAGATGATAATTAAGATTCAGCAGAATATGGAGATTATAAGAGGTTGAGGTGAAGAAAAAAGAACCCTTTTTTTCATATAACTCATTAAAAACTTATCTTACCTTCCACTGGTGACTCAGAGCATTTAGTAAGCTTTCTTCATGCTGCTACAGTGCAATATGCTGTGTTACACTGTGAACATACGGATGAGTTGATATACAAATGGTCTGGTTTTTAGTTTTAAAAGAGGGACAAATGACCACCACCTGGGGAAACTAAACTTTCTTTGTAACATTCTAATGATCTTTCTTAATGATCTTTTTTTCTCTTGTGCTTTGTTGGCTTTAAAAATGTGTGTTTGTTTTGCTATACTATTTAATAAATACTAGAAACATTTTAGGGGCTACTATCTTTAAGACTTTGAAGGAGAATCTTGGAGGAAAAGGTTATATAAGAGGGCTAACTGACAAGAAATAGTAGAAAATGCTACCTTTTGCTTCTTCAGTAAAGACTAAAATGGCAGAAATGTAATCAAATCAAATGACTTCAAATTATGTACCTCCCAAGTAAAATTTTATGTTCTTCTTCCAATAGCAGGTCACTACCCTTTCCTTTACCTTCATTTTCTGTCACATCATAAAAAACAAAACAAAACAAAACAAAACAAAACATCATGCACTGAGGTAGGTCCTTCTTGTTCCATGGATTCCTAAAAGTACTGGGATTTGCTGGGAGTGGTGTGTGTGTGTGTGTGTGTGTGTGTGTGTGTGTGTGTGCACGCGCGCGCGCGAGCACGTGCATGCCCACGCACACACACGTGCACACATGTTAATTCTGCCTTTAGAAATAATCAGATTGTTCCTCCTACTTTCTAACCTATTGTTTAATCAGCGTCAGTTTATAAGCTTGAAATGCCAATGCATAGATGGTTAGGGACTTTCTAGTCCAGCAAGATGGGCTGCAAGTGCATGGAATTCTGGGGTTCTTTGAAGGACCTTAAAGATCTTTAGTTATGAAGGTCAAGATCTGTCAGTATTAGAAGCATAGGCTTACTACAGCTCAGCACTTATACCGTGTTTCCTACTGCTGAAGTACTAAATGACTTATTAAAAGACTTGCTGTGTGTTGTCTCTAAGTTGTGTTTTCCCTTGTGTGCATTGAGCAGTGCCAGGAGACCAGCATATATTTCACATTCTAATTCAGAGCAGCCTACCATATCTTACTCCCTCCGCCTGTTAAATGTATTACTTTGGTTGGTGCTTTGTGATTATGGACCATGAATTACTTATGTCCCATATTGGGCATTGCCTGTAGTTCTCATCAAGGCGAATTTTAACCCTTTGTTCCTTTTCCTCACTGCCCTGACTTCTGGTGAAAGAGCTATAATTCTACTAGCTAATAAAGTTGTTAAGCTACAGTATAATATTTATCTATCTTCATTAAAGAGAGAGAAAAATAATAGGCTTATTTAATGAGCATGCTCATCGCTGCCACTATCTCAGACAAAATACATTTCTTTACCTTTGCTTCAGTGGTTTAAACATAGAAAACAAGTAGAAGTTTAGAGAGACAAAAGAGGGTGGGATTTAAATTAAAGGGTAAAGGGATTTTTTTTTAGCACAACCTCAGCCAGTGGAGATTAGGTAGGGGTGGGGAATGTTGGAGGAAGAGTGATAGGAGACAAAAACCAGCATAAGAATCAGGGATAAACACTTAAAATGACCAGGTGAGACTCTAGTACATAAATAGCTGATTATTTCTTTTAGCTGCCCATCATCTGAACCAATTCATGAGACAGTGGTTCTATTGAGTAATGCCCAGTTCCCAAAATTGATATCTGTGTTCAATGATGGCAACAGCGGCATCTTCATGGAACCAGTTGTTCTCCATGATTTTTGACAGTGTTGTTGAATGAAGAGCCTCCAGACTTAGCACTCTATTTTGCTCTTAAATTAGAGTTGGCTTCTGTTATTCTGGAATGGAAAATGGGCTACAAAAGTGTCTTCTTTTTGGTCTGCCTCATGTAAGCCAGGCTCAGAAGAAGGACTTATCTAATTAATGGAGAAACATTTCCTTGTTAGTCACTCATATTTGTACAGATTTCAATCATCAAAAACACTATTTCCTCCCCCATATTAGTCATGTTCTCTATTTTGGACCCTAGCGATAAGTTGAGGAGTAGGAGAGATAAAACTACAACCATTGTCTCTAAGAGACCAATTGAAAAGAAACTTACATGAAACCGTTGTGTGTGTTTTTTTTTCATCCTTAGCTTAATCTTAAAAAACATTGATCTAGAATAATACTAATAATTATTATGTTGTTAATATTAACAATAAGGATAAAAGAGCTTAAAAGAGCTAAAATATATTGAGCACTTCTAGCTACTGGGGCACTCAGTGTCCTTTACTTGCTTATCTCATTTAACATCAACCTAAGAGGTAGATGCTATTATCATCTCTATTTATAAATAAGAAACTGCATCTTATCAAGGTTAAGAGTCTGACTTAAAGTTACACAGCTAAGTGAAGAAGCTAAAATTGAAAAGTAGATCCGTTGGATTTCAAAACCTATACTTCTAATCACTCTACCATCTTGAAATTAAAAGGGATATGTATATTCTGCATATGTGTATCTCAGAATGCATCTCTTTAGTGAAGAATCAGGTAGAGGTGAAAGAATAAGAATGAGGGGAAACAAAACTACCTTTTTAATCTTCCCGTCACTGTACCTCTTTAACTTGCTTTATTTTTACAACATCCAAGAGAAGTATTACATATATTTTACATTTTAAGAAACTGAGGTTCAGACAGGTTAAGTAATTTGCCTACGGTCAGAGCTAGTAAGTAATCAAGTAAGAACGCAAACTCTTGTATGCCCGAATAAAATAGAAAAAGGTGGTTATTACTAGTCTCCTTAAATATTTTTCCTCTCATTTGTCTACCTTGGGAAATGGCCAGGTTGTTAAGAAAGCCAGCCTTTCTGGTGTGTAAACTTGCTTGTTTTTTTCTTTAATGAGTAAGGAGGGACGGACGAAGGGAGGGAGAGAGAGAGACAGAGAGACAGAGAAAGGGAGAGACAGAGAGATTGTGAGGAAAGAGAAACTACTACAGTAGCTCTATATGGAGCTACTCTAAATTTCTAAATTTTGGTTTCTGGATAAATAAAGAAACCTTAGATTTTGGTAAAACCTTATATTTCATGCTTGTTTCAACTCACAGTCAAAACCTGATTTCTCTCTGAAAAGGAAGCCATTTATCTTGGTAATGCACAGTAATTTATGATTTGCCTGAAGTTCTCTTCCATGAAAAAATACCTCTGGTCTCTGAGAGGTCAAATAATGAGAAAGACAAAATGCTAAAAAAATAGTCTTAGAACAAATTTGTAGAGTTTTGAGTTTAAAGGATTTTCCTCTACTCTTCTGATTCCTGACATCATTGCACGTGTTAAATGATTTGATTTTTTAAGTGTTGGCCAATTTCTTCATTATTATTATTATTATTTTATGGTAACATTGGTTATAATTCTTCAAATTAACTTTTTCCAATGTTTTTAATGATTAATGATTTTAGTTCAGGGATGACATTATTAAAACTTTTCAATATATTATTATAGAACACCAAATAGGAGTTCAGAAGCCTACTCCTTACTTTCTCTGCTTTCTACAAGCTCCTAAAATTCATAACCAGTCTTTCACTCACTTCTTTGCTTCCATGATATGGCTGCATTATAAAGGAAATGGGCAATATTTTTGAGGGTATAGGCGGTAGATGCATTTGTGGAACAGTAATAAATGCTTGAGGAAGTGTGATACAAGGACGGTAGATGTGGAGCCAGTGCACAGATGAAGTTAAGAGCACGTACTTATAAAATAGTTGCCTAAGTTATCATCTGACTTTCACATACCAGACCTGCAACTAGCACATACATAATTCATTTTATGCACTAATTACAGTAATAGTCTCTTATTTTATTTCATTGTGGTTTGGGTTTCAGTTGTAAAACTTGTTTGATATTCACTATATCCTATTCAAGTTTAATATTGAGAAAAATGGAGCCTACAAATGATGGTTTCTGTGTGCTACGTGTGGCCAACATGTGCCTAGTAAATATTGCCTGACTATCTAGCTTAAAATATGGAGCAAATTGAATGACATAGATATTTCAGGTTCCAAAGGAGTTCTAAAGTGACAAAAACTTGGAAAGGGACTACAATAGACATGAATACCATGACTTGTATAAAGTTTGTTCCTTAATGCTAAATTCCAACAAAGAATACAAAAGAAAGTTGTAAGTAGAAATGTAAAGAACCATACTACATACCTAAGATGAGTAAGAGGATTAATAATCAGCAGACTGACATTTCAGCAAGGCATTGTAAAAATCAGGAAATGTAAAGTTTTGATAATTTCAATAGATATTTATTTATGACATTATATGCTGGACACAGATTCAATTTCTCATTTGCAACAGAAACACACTTGATTTATCTTAAGGGTCATACATTCCAGTAGAGGAGATGGACAATAAAACTAACAAACATACACATAATAAAATGTCATGTAATGATAAGTGCTATGAAGAAAAATAAAGAAAATAAGGGGATAGAGAGTGATGGATGAGAAGGAAGGCTGAATCTTAAAGGACAGAGTGTTCAGGAAAGGTCTTAGTGAGTGAGTAACATTTAAACAGAAACCTAAATGATAGGAAGGAGTTAGCTTAATAAAGACCCAGGGGAAAAGATTTACTAGCAGGCATACAAGTAAGTTTGTGTTCATTGATAGTTAGAAAGATGACCAGTATGACTGGGACAGTGAGTGAAGGAGACACTAGTAGAAGATGAGGTAAAATAGGAAGGCAGGATTAGTTCCGATATAGACCAGTTAACACATTCAGATTTTTTTCTAAATTCTATGGAAATAGACTATTTATTTATATTTTAAACCTGAATAACTTTATATAATTGATATGATAGCTACCTGAGTAAGATTTTGCTGATTAATTATGTTAACAAAAGTATGGGAACTTTCATAGAGTAGGTTTCCAAAACTATTTTTTCTCCAGCTTTATTTAGATATAATTGATATATAACCTTGTATAAATTTGCGATGTGCAACGATGATTCAGTTCCTCATTTTTAAATTCGACCTTTTTTTTTTTTTTTGCTATTGAGTTTTTTATATATTTTGGATGTTCACTCCTCATTAGGTATATTATTTAAAATAATTTCTTCCATTATATAAGTTGCCTCTTTATTTTGATTGCTGTACAGAAGCTTTGTAGTTTGAGATAATCGACTTGTTGAGTTTTGCTTTTGTTGCTTGTATCTTAGATGTCATATCCAAAAAAAAAAAAAAAAGAAAGTTGCCAAGACACACATCAAGGACATTATTCTTCATGTTTTCTTTTAGGAGATTTACAGTTTCAGGTTTTCCATTTAAGTTTTTAACTCATTTGGAGTAAATTTTTGTGAGTGGTGTAAGATAGAGGTCTAATTTCATTCTTTTGCATGTGGTTGTCAGTTTTCCCAACACTATTTATAAAAAAGACTATCCTCTCACCAAGAATTTGAGTGTTATTGGCTCTTTTGTCAAATATTAATTGACTGTGCATGCACGGGTTCATTTCTAGACTCTCAATTCTGTTTCATTCGTCTACAATAGAATAACATTTTTTTTTCCCTCAAAGCTGAGGAATGAATTTAAAAAGACTGTTTACACCGGTGGTCTCCAACTTTTTGGCACCAAGGACCGGTGCTCCTATGAAAATCTAATGCCTGCTGATCTGAGATGGAGCTGAGGCGGTGATGCTAGTGCTGAGGAGCAGCTGCAAATACAGATGAAGCTTTGCTTGGTTGTCCGTCGTTCACCTCCTGCTGTGTGGCCTGGTTCTCAACAGGCCATGGACAAGTAATGGTCCTTGGCTCTGATTTACAGCATCAACCTCTCGCTCATTTTTTGCTCTCCCTGACACCCTATCTAAAAGGGAAGATATTTTAATTTCATCTTTTTGCTAAGCATGTGCTCTATTTTGTCATTTGATACTGGTTGATGTTATTGGAGAAGAAAAGTTGTGTGATAATTTACAATGTTGGTTTTTTGACTAGGTCATTCTTAAGTACGGAAAAGAGAGGAGAAAGAAACAGATACAATAAGCCCCTGAAGAAAATAATCATTATAAAGGGTTGCAAATTTGGAAATTTTAATATCGTGGGTCACATAAGTCTGGCCATCTCACCTTCAAGAATGAGAGGTAGCATTTCTTAATCATCCACAAGTTAATGTTGAAAAATCTCTCATGTAATTCCTTAATAGTTTTTAAATATGTTGGGTCTCGAAAGGTATAATTAAAACTTATTATTCTCCTTGTCTTTGTCTACCAGCTGTTGGATCATAGGAAGAAAGAAAGATTTATTTTTCTTTAACCAATGAAAATATTTGCTAGACTTAAACAGAAATCGTTCCTTTATATAATAAGAAAACCTTTATATCTCTTTAGACAAAGAGATGGTGAGTTGGTTGCACTCAAATGAAATTTTAAACATTTAAGCTGAGAAAAGCTAATGAAGATATTCAATACTATTATCATAAAAATGACTTTTTACAAAATAGCAAAGCTTGAAGTTGGAGTGGAAATCTGTGAGGTAGTTCTGATCCCATTTGCTATCATGCCTAATATGCACACATATTAGTATATCATTATTACCATTTTATATCCTTTTCATTTCTCCATGTTGTAAAACTTTTTTTTTTAATTTTCTACTTTTGTCCCGGTGATTGTGGGAAATGAGAGTTATTAAAATTACTCAGATGCACTGATTAATATTTTGTTTTTAATTTTATCTACCAAAAATAATAAGTTGAGGTTCCTTTTAGAAAATGACTGTCTTGCAACCATAACTTATTTAAAAAATATTTATTAATTTGTAAAAATTTATTGTCAGGTAATTTTAAAGTTTCCTATTGGAGACACTATTGAAAGTAAAGTCCATTACTGTCTATTTTCTCCAACTATTCTATCAGGGTTAAATATTTTGGTCCAATAGGAATACCATGGTATTTAATTTTTATTGGGAAATAATAGCTTTCAAGATAATTATGTCCTTCGAGGAAGAGAGATGTATTAGAAATCTTTTAGGTGCCATGTTAGATCTTCTTGGACTCACCTATCTCCAGGGCTGATGAATACTTTTTCACCCTAGCCACTGCTAGGGTGAGAACTGCCCAACTTGATGCAGGTACAGCCCAACACTTATCTCATCCTCAAATCACTTGCCTCTAAACTCTTGCTCCAGGATTTCACCATTGTGAGCGAGGTGTGAAGTGCTACAGATCCAATCCATTTAAAATCTTATAATCCATTGATTGGATCTGTAGCACTTCACACCTCGCTCTAGTGCATGGGATTAAACGTCCTTTGAAGTGAAATTAGGTCAATGGGAGATAAGAGCCAATGCATTAACTTTTCTTCCTTCTCTGCCATACAGTCCTGTGATGCAGTGGTTTATAAGATTTTTCAGAAGATGGTACCAAAAGATTAAGTTATCTGTTGGGCTTCATACCCATCAATGGGTATCCTCATATTACTCTTAAATAATACATTCTTTCATAATTACTCTTTTTATTCTCACACCTCATTTTTCTTTTCCTTCATGCCTGCTACTATAAAATTATAATTCCTAAAATTTTAATAACATTTATGTCAGAACCCAGGATAAGAAAAGGTATTAGAGCAAAAGCAATCAGACCTAATTTTTCTAAAAGTGCTGCAATCTGACACAGACTTTTAATTTTCCTGTAAATTAGATGAGCATCTGTGGTAGTAATTAGGGCTGTTCATAAATACTCCATATCTCATCATTCTTGACACATGGTAGGATTGCACTTTCCAGTTCTCTTGAAGTTAAGCATGGCCATGTGAATATAACTGATAAAATGTGAGCTGAACCTACATGTGTCTTTTCAAGGCAAAAACTTTAATAGCTAGTTCCTGATTTTCCATATTTCCTTCCCCCTGCCATGCTATTGAGATATAATCTCTGTCAGTGTAGGCTCTGAGTGACAACAAAAAGCAGCGACTCCCTCTGACCTGTGTTGGTCATGTAGTATGAGCAAGAAATAAAACATTTATTGTGTTAAGCCACAGAGTTTTGAGAATGTTTGTTCCCTCACCATAATATAGTTCATGATGGCTGGTTCAACATTTCCCTTTCTCAAAATGGAAGAGACTACACATCAAATTTAGAAAGTTGACACCTTACTCTCTATGGCTCTTTCTTTAATTCGTGCCACTATAATTCATGGTGACTTTTTTTCACCAGCTTGGGAAATCACTAGTGTAAGCCATTAGAAACATTTATACATATATCTCATACAAAGAATATTGGAATATTGCTGGCATGAATGACTATTTTCTCAAACACTCTGAAATATGTTTCTAAACTGATCTGTATTCTTTGACAAATTATTGAAATTAAACTTCCATTAAAAGTAAAACTCAAAATTAGATTGTTTTTGGACATGTCTTGATTTCTAATAGCAAGAAAGCTTATATGATAAAAAAACACATACAATAAAAAATAATTTCCTCAGGAGATGAACTGTCAGCTAGATCTCATGAGTGAATTCAGATGAGTGAAATCATTTATGCTGGCATGAAATGAATAAAAAGCTGCCTTAAGTGTGATAATTGGTCCCATTTAAAATCTTATAAAAGTCTCAAAGAATCTGAAATAAGATTTAATGTCTTTATTTAGTAGAAACACTTGGTTTACCCATGTTCATTGGTACTAGTATTCATTTTTGAACCACATACAATGAAACAAATCAAGATTGATTCTTCTTTGGCTTCCTCTACCCTCTTATGTCACCTCTTTTTAGACTCCAGACATTTTAAGAGCATAAGACTTCTTTCTTAAAAGAAAAGTAATAACAAATGTCTACGTAGTGCTTATTGTGTTCCAGGCACTATCCTTACTATTCCTTAATTTTTAAAACAATCCCAATGAGTTAAGAGTTAATGTTATCTCCATTCCCATTTCATAGTTGGAGAAACTAAGGCTCAGAAATTTTGAGTCTCCTGTCTAAGGTCATGTAGATGGTAAATGAAAAATACATGTTTAAAATTTAGACATGTCTTCTAAAACCATACCTATGGAACTTAATCCTTGGATTAAGTGTCCATGAATTCCAAAGGAAAAGCCAGAGGGAGCACTGTGTGTAAGTAAGAAATCTGTTTATTTCTGGGAATGCAAGCTAAATGCCTTTTGGCCAGACATATACTGTGCATGTGGGAAGTCTGGTGCAGGGTAGTGGAGAACAGTGGGGCCTGTGATAAACCGAAGACCATATGCCCTATCTAAGTTTAAAAAAAAGAAGCATAGTTTTCCATCGTGGCTTTTTGCCTTCCAAGAGTTGTTGTTTCTTCCACCGAATACCTACATTGTCGTCTTTGTGTGTGCTCAGTCTACTTAAAAGAGGAGAAGCACCAGAAACCATAGTTCTGAAAAGTTCCTTTTTCTTTTCTGTTTTTTTTTTTTTTTTACAAAAAATCCCTACACATATTTAATGTACATAATCTGATGAATTTAGGCATATGTGTATACCTATGATATCACCATCAATATCAAGGAAAATACACATATTAATCACCTCTAAAAATTTCCTTGTGTCCCTTTGCTTTATTTTGTGATAAGAACTCTTAATATGTCATTTACCCTACTAACAAATTTTTAAGTGCTCAACACTATGTTTAACTATAGGCATGTTGTACAGCAGTTTCTAGAACTTATTCATCTTATATAAATGTAACTTCATACTCATTGAAACAACTCCCCATTTCTTCCTCCTCCCATCCCCTGGCAACCACCATTTTATTTTATCTTTTTCTTTCCTTTTTCTTATTTTTTGCCAGTATTTTTCAATTTTTAAAAAAATTATAATTGACATAAATATTATATAAGTTTCAGGTTTATAACATAGTAATTAGACATTTATATAACTTAAGAAGTGATTACCTTAATAAATTCAGTACCCATATGACACCATACATAGTTATTACAATACTACTGTATTCCCTATGCTATATTCTACATCTCCATGACTATCTTATGATTACCAATTTGTACCTCTTAATCCCTTTCTTCACTCACCTATCTGCCAACCCTCTCAACCTGACAACCAGCAAAATGTTCTCTATATCTATGAGATTGTTTCTGTTTTGTTTGTTTATCCTGTTCTCTAGATTCCGCTTATAAGTGAAATTATATATTTCTCTTTCTCTGTCTGACTTACTCCACTCAGCACAATCCCCTCTAGGCCCATCCATGTTGTTGCAGATTGCAAGATTTCATTCTTTTTTATTGCTGCATAATATTTCTCTCTCCCTCGCTCTTTCTCTGTCTCTCTCTCTCTTCTCTCTCTCTCTCTCTCTCTCTCTCTCTCTCTCTGTGTGTGTGTGTGTGTGTGTGTGTGTGTGTGTGTGTGTGTGTGTGTATCTAGACTATTTGCAGAAATAATAGATGAAAAATTTCCAAATATTATAGAACTCATGGATCCAAGAAGATCAATGAAACGGAAACAAAAGAAACATGAAGAAAATTTCACTAAGGCATATCATCAAATTGTTTAAAATCAATAATAAAGAAAAATTTCAAAAAAAGCCAGAGAATTCAGAGGAAGATGGTAGACTAGGTAAAAGCAGGGTTCTCCTCCTCCCAGGTCAGCATTGAAATTACAACCAAATTATAAAATAATCAACGTGGAGAATCATCTGAATTCCAGATGATTGTAAAACCTACCTCTGATAATATAAAGGAGCCATATCAAAGTCAGCAGGAGGAGCAAAGTCTCAAATCAAGCTGGACCCACACCCGCGGGTGGTGGAGGATCACCTGGAGTGAAGACTAGGTTGCAGAGACTCCTCTGAAGGAAAAGGGGATCCTGGTCTCATATGGGGGCTCCCCAGCCCAGGATCCCACCCCAGAGAAGAATAGATTCCAATAAATCTGTAAAAACCAGAGAGGATTCTAGCTATCTGGGTGGTGAGATGGAAGGAGACTGAAACCCTAGACCCCCCTTTGAAAGATCTGCACACAGGCTTTCTGACTTGTGGACACTCACCGGGGACACCAGTAGTGGGTCAGAGGCTTGCATGGTATTTATATTGAGAATGTCTGCATTACCAGGCACCAGACTCAGGGCTGGAAAGGCAGCCATCATTGTGCCTTAGTCCAGCCCCCCT
Source organism: Pteropus alecto (assembly GCF_000325575.1). NCBI lineage: Eukaryota > Metazoa > Chordata > Mammalia > Chiroptera > Pteropodidae > Pteropus > Pteropus alecto. The sequence continues at coordinate 114,355 of NW_006440131.1, forward strand.
ACCAGGCAATCTACAGACCTTACCAGCTCGACTGTGCAGACCCCTCCCACAGAGCCCTTAGGAAGCACTGGGCTGAGGGAATCAGCCTGCCACATCCAACCTGCACATGGACCAGGGATTTTGTTGATGGATGGCTGCCAAGCGTTGAACTTATTCAAGGACAAGTATTCCCAACTGTAGGCCAGCTGTGTAAGTCCCATTTACATTCCCAGCTGGCTCCAGCATTGTGAGCCACATTATTGAGATAAAGTCAGGCAGATCATTGTTGCCAACATGATCTTGGGTGGATCTCAGGGATTTGTGAGCCAGGCCCAGACAGCAGCTGGTCTTGCTGTGATCTGGAACTTCTACAGGAACAGACAAGCAGGTTACCAAAATTACAGCAATACTGAGACTGTATTAATCTGACTGGCATTGCCTCTCTGAGACCTAGCCTCACCCTACCCACAAATTGCCTCAGGTGGCCCATTGACAGTGAACTGCCATAACCCTGCCCCTCCCCTCCCCTGATCTCTCAAACCACACAGAAAACAAACTTTGGCTAGCACAGGGCAGACACTGCATGGAAATCAATACCAGGCAGACATCTGCTACCTGCAAGAGTTGCAATAACAGATGGATTTAATAGATATTTTCAGAGCATTTTACCTCAAAGCAGCAAAATATATATTGTTCTCAAGTGCACGTGGAACATTTTCCAGGATAGACCACATGTTAGGACACAAAACAAGTCTCAATAAATTTAAGAAGATTGAAATCATATCAACCGTCTTTTCTAATCACAATGGTATGAAACTAAAAATCAAGTACAAGAAAAAAAATTGAAAATACACAAACACACAGAGGCTAAATAACATGCTACTAAACAATGAATGGGTTATTAATGAGATCAAGGAAGATATCAAAAGATACCAAGACTGAAATTAAAATGAAAACACAACAGCTCAAAACCTATTGAGCACAGCAAAAGTATTCTTAAGAGGGAAATTCATAGCTTTACAAGCCTATCTCAAGAAACAAGAAAAAGCTCAAATAAACAATCTAATCTTACACTTAAAAAAAACTAGGCGGGGGGGGGGAAAGCAGCAAAGCCAAAAGTGAATACAAAAAAAGGAAACAATAAAGGTCAGAACATAAATAAATGAAATAGCATCTAGTAAAACAATACAAAAGATTAATGAAATCAAGAGTTGGTTCTTTGAAAGGGTAAACAAAATTGACAGACCATTAGCCAGACTCATCCAGGAAAAGAGAAGACTCAAAAAATAAGATCAGAAATTAGAGGAAAAATAACTATGGACTCCATAGAAATGCAAAAGATCATAAGAAAAGACTAGGAACAATTATATGCCAACAAACTGGACAATCTGGAAGAAATGGACACATTTCTAGAAACTTACAATCTCCCAAGACTTAGTCAAAAAGAAACAGAAAATATGAACTGACCGATTACCACCCATGAAATAGAATCGGTAATCAAAAACCTCCCCAAAACAAGAGTCCTGGATCAGATAGTCTCATAGGCGAATTTTAGCAAATATTCAAGAAGAATTATCACCTATTCTTTTCAAACATTCTAAAAAATTCAAGAAGAGGGAAGTCTCCCTAACTCCTTTTATGAGACTACCATTACCTTGATTCCAAAACCAGACAAAGACTTTATAAAAAAAAGATAATTATAGGCCGATATCTCTTATGAACATTGATGCAAAAATCCTCAATAAAGTATTAGCAAACTGAATTCAGCAATATATTAAAAATATCATAAACCATTTTCAAGTTAGATTTATTCCTGGGATGCAAGGTTGGTACGATATCCACAAATCAATTAATGTGATACACCACATTAACAAATCGAAAGATAAAAACCATATGATCATGTCAATAGATACAGAAATAATGTTCAACAAAATCCAGTATCCATTTATGATAAAAACTCTCAGGAAGGTGGGAATAGAGGGAACATACCTCAATATAATAAAGGCCATATATGACAAATCTACAGCTAATATCATACTCAATGGGAAAAGGGTAAAAGCATTTTCCTTAAGATCGAGAACAAGATAAAGATGTCCACTTTCACCACTCCTCTTCAATACTGTACTGGGAGTCTTAGCCACAGTAATAAGACAAGAAAGAGAAATAAAAGGCATCCAAATTGGAAAGGAAGAAGTAAACTCTCATTATTTGTCAATGACATGATATTATATATAAAGAACCCTAAAGACTCCACCAAAAAACTCTTAGAACTGATGAATGAATTAAATAAAGTAGCAGGTTACAAAGTAAACATTCAGAAGTCAGTGGCATTCTTATACACCAATGATGAACTTTCAGAAAGAGAAATTAAGAAAACAATCCCATTTACGGTTGCATGAAAAACTATAAAATATCTGGGAATCAAATTAACCAAGGAGGTAAAAGACCTATTCTCAGAAAATTATAAGTCATTGAAAAAAGAAATTGAAGAAGATACAAATAAATGGAAGCATGTATTGTGCTCATGGGGAGGAAGAATCAACATTATTAAAATGTCCATACTACCCAAAGCAATCTATAGATTCAATGCAATCACCATCAAAATACCAATGGCATTTTTCAGAGAGATAGAACAAAGAATCCTAAAATTTTATGGAACAATAAAAGATCCTGAAAAGCCATGGGAATCTTGAGTAAGAAGAACAAATTTGGAGGTATCACACTACCTGATATCAAACTATACTTCAAGTTTACAGTAATCAAAATTGCATGGTTCTGGCATAAAAACAGTTACATTGATAAATGGAACAGAATAGAGAGCCCAGATATAAATCCACACTTATTTACTCACTTAATATATGATAAAGGAGATAAGAATATATAATGGCATAAAGACAGTTTCTTCAATAAATGGTGTTGGGAAAATTGGACAGATACATGGCAAAAAAAAAAAAAAGAAAGAAAAAGAAACTGCAGCACCCTCTTACACCATATACAAGAATAGACTCAAAATGGATTAAAGTCTTAAATGTAAGACCTGAAATCATAAAATTCATAGAAGAAAACATAGGCGGTAAAGTCTCTGACATTGCTAACAGTAATTTCTTTTTGATTATATGTCCTTGGACAAGGGAAACAAAAGAAAAAAAATAAACAAATGAGACTTCATCAAATTAAAAAGTTTTTGTGTAGCAAAGGGAACCCTCAACAAAACCAAAATACAACTGACTGATTTGGAGAAGATATTCTCTAATGATACATCTGATAAGAGATTAATATCCAAAATGTATAAAGAATTCATACAACTCAACAACAAAAATAACAATCTAATTAAAAAATAGGCAGAAGACCTGAACAGATACTTCTTCAAAGAAGAAATACAGATGGCTAATAGACAGACATATGAGAAGATGCTCAAGGTTGCTAAACATCAGAGAAATGCAAATTAAAACCATAATGAGATATTGCCTCACACCTGTTAGAAGAGCGATCATCAATAAATCCAAAAACAAGTGTTGGAGAGGATGCGGAGAAAAGGGTACCCTCATACATTGTTGGTGGAATTGCAAATTGGTACATCCGCTATGGAAAACAGTATGCAGGTTTCTCAAAAAATTAAACATAGATATACCTTTTGACCCAGCAACTGCACTTCTGGATACCTATCCGAAGAAAACCAAAACAATAGTTTGTAAAGATCTGTGCATCCCAATATTCATTGCAGCACAATTTACAATAGCCAAGATATGGAAGAAACCTAAATGCCCATTAACAGATGATTGAATAAATAAAATATTGTTCATATATACAATGGAATATCATTCAACCATTGATTAAAAAAGATGAAGTACTACCATTTGCAACAACATGGATGGACCTTGAGATTATGGTAAGTGAAATAAGTCAGAAAAAATTGAGAACCATATGATTTCACTTATATGCGGAATATAAAACTGAAAGCAACAAACAAATGAGACAAATAAACCAACAAAAACTCACAGACACAGATAACAGGGTGACAGAAAGGAGGGGCTGTTTGGGGTGTGGGAGAATGGGGTGAAGGTTTAAAGAAGTACAAATGAATAACTGATAGATGGTCATGGGAATGGGGAGCACAGCATAGGGAATGTAGTTAACATTAATATATTGGCTAGGTAGAAAACCAGAAGAAAGAAGGAGCTATCAGAAGGATTTTTAAATAAACTATATAAATGTCTAACCAATGTACTGTATACTTGAAACTAATTAAAATAAATTTATTTAAAAAATTATTGACTATATTCCCTATGCTGTACTCCACATTCCCATGACTGTTTTGTAACTACTAATTTGTACTTCTTTTATTAATGGTTAAACATTTGTATAATTTTCGAAGTCTACTCCTCAATTACTCTAGTACTTGAGTTTTACCTTTTTCATAACACATATAAGGAAAATCATGCAGTATTTGTTATTTAGTGACTGGCTTATTTCACTTGGCATAATGCCTTCTAGATCCATCCATGTTATTGCAAATGGTAGGATTCGTTCCTTTTTAAGGCTGAATAATATTCCATTTCATGTATATACCACATCCATTTGTCTGTTGATGGACATTTGGGTTGCTTCCATGTCTTGGCTCTTGTGAATAATGCTGCAGTAAACATGGGAATGTGGATTTCTTTTCAATATTCTGATTTCAGTTTTTTAGGATATATGATCAGGAGTGGGATTGGTGGATCATAAGGTAGTTCTATTTTTACATTTTTGAGAAACCATTTCTTATACAATTTTACATTCCCACCAACGTTGTACAAAGGTTTCAATTTCTTCACATCCTGGCCCTTATACTCCCACAGAAACATAGATTTAACACCTATATTCAGACCACAATACCCTTGAGAGAATCCCAGAATCCATTTAAGAAGTTGCAGCACCCTAGAAGAACACAGGACTGAGAAGAGCCTCATTAAAACATATATGAAGAACAATTCTACTTTTCTTGTGTCTTCCCCTGCCCCAAGTAGTCACAGATTAGCATGTTTGGCTGTGATTTTTCCCCTAGAGAAAGAAGAGAGTGAAGGGTGCATCCAGTACAATGTTCCAGTTTAATTCCTTCAAGGGGGCCTGAAGACTGATGGAACTGAAGTTAGAATCTGTAAGTAGTAATCTCTCAGAGAATGAATTTTAACCCCTATCTGATGCATGTGTGTGTTTTCTGTTCAATGTATCAGAAGCAAGTACTCTTTTCTTTCTATCTGTATGGGTATGTCTGATTGTTTTTGCCTATGATGTTAGATAATAATTGAAGTCACAACAGTTTTTCTTTTTTTTCTGTAGTTGAATGAAACTTTAATGATTCTTAGTCATCCACAGGTGGCTCACAGAACATTGATTAGGATTTCTTGTCTTTTCTTTCTGTCCCTCTAAAATTTTCTTTAATTCATTTAGAAAAATAAATCATGAATTATTCATACCTAAGTGAACTAATTTGATCAACCTTTTAAGATAACCCTGGCTCAATTGAAATTTGACTTATGGGTCAACTAACTATAAAAAGTAACAGAGTCATCTATATTGCAATATCAATAGGCCATCACCCCACCGAAAAAAGTCAACTCCTAGAGGTGAGGAGGATATTAGGTATCTGTGTCCACTCCTTTCAAAAACACAGTGCCAATTGATGTAGCTTAGATACTGGACAGGATTATTTCTCACAGTCCAAAACACATCATCACTTAATAATAGTTTCTGGTTACTACTAATTTGGTTTGGATTTGAACAAAGATCTTAGAGTTTAATGACTTTATTTCTCATTACCTATTCTTCTTTCTTTTGCCTTTTTAGAAAAGCAATCCAGCACACTTTATGTTCGAAATGTTATGTCAGGTTTACATATTGCTTTACTCCTCATATAATCATTTCCCAGGCAAGAATTGCTGCACATTTTCTATATTGCACACTGAGTAAGAGGATTTTTTTTGCCCAGGTTATTCAATAGCTTAACATAGCCTGGAACAGAACTAAGGTTGGTTTTAATTGTGACACTCTATGCTCCACAGTAAAAGCTAATTTTATAACAAATAGATTACAAAACATAATTCTTTGTATGAATGTTTTCTCTTTGGAATAATTCAAGGCATGAATGTAAATTTTGTAGAATCACAGCAATTTCTGCCAAAATAGTAAGATAGAGTTTGACATGCCTTCCTTCACAGGGGGTGGTGTGTTATGGACTGTCTACTAAAATTATCAAAAAAATATGTAGTCATTGGCAGTTGCAATTATGTGATGCTTTCTGCATCAATTTAATTTTTTTACATCTGAACTCTAATTTAGAGATCCCAGGGAGCCAATAGTTTAAATCTATCAATCATAATTGAGGCAAAAATATATATTCTCAAATTAGTTTTCACTATAATTCAATTGTTACCTTAAGCAATTTTCAACTGTTTGATTTTAGTTAAAATATAATAAGAGATTGATGCACTTACCCACAGATACTTTTCTCTTATCCTCAGAGAAATTAAGAAATGTTAGCAAGAAAGGAAAATTTGAAAATCTGTTGCAGAAATGAAATACTTGAGATGAAGAAAATCTCAAACATTTTCTAGCATTACTTGGTGAGTCAGTGGTACCATGAAAGCTATTAAGCAAAGCTCTTTATTCCTAGCACTGTCTCCTGTCTATTTATTCACTCTCTCTTGGTTACTGATACTATATTTCATCAATATTTTCAGTTACTTGAAACAAAAGGTTCCTTAATGACTAAATTTAGTTTTCTAATGGCCGTAACTGCCTTTTTGAAGGACGTAAACAACCATTAGATCAAGAATTAACTGCTCAAGGCTTGCAAATATATCTAAGAACTATTCTAGTATATGTAACTTTAAGAACAAACCTCGACTCTCCAATGTGATAAACATGAAACAAATTGAAGAAGATTGAGTAGAGATACATTGAAATATGAATGTGTTTGAAAAGCGGGCATATGGAAGGAGGTTAAAGAAGGTGAAATTATTTAATCAGACATTCAAAAGTTATGAGATACATAGTTTAATAAGTTTTTGGAAACAAGATAGTGCATTTTAAAGATGATGATCAGCCAACATGCTTTGTTTTCCTGGTGGCTGAAGGACATGGAAATTTAGAATTAAAAGAAAAAGGTATTAGATTAGCCAATAAAAAAATATTCATTTCTCACAGTGTGTTACACAGAATTCTAAGATGGCTTCCAAAATTTCCGCCCTCTGGAGTACATGTCTTTACAACCTCCTTCTTTTGAGTGTGGGTAGAACCTGCACATATAATGAGATATTCTTCTCTTGATTATGTTACATTATATGATAAAAGGAATTTTTCAGATGTAATTTAGGTCCCAAATTAGTTGACCTTAAGATAAGGAGGTTATTCTCTAGGCAAAAATGGTGAAGGGATTGAGAAGTACAAATTGGTAGTTACAATTACAAAACAGTCATCACAGGATGTAAAGTACAGAATAAGGAATATAGTCAATAATATTATAATAACTATGTATGGTGCCAGGTGGGTACTAGACTAGTCAGGGGGATCACTTTGTAAATTATATAAATGTCTAACTACTATGCTGTACACGTGAAACTAATATAAAATAATATTGAATGTCTACTCTCATTAAAAAATAATAAAAAAAAGACAGGGAGATTATTCAGATGAGGTTGATTTCATATGATTTTCATATGAGCCCTTTAAAACTGAGTCTAAAGTTTAGAGCAAAGAAGTCAGATATTTGAAGCATTAAAGGATTTTTGTGGAATGTTGATGGCTTAAAGATGGAGGGGGTCCTGTGGCAAGAAATGTGAATAACCTTCAGGAGCTGAGAGAAGCCCATAACTGATAGCCAGTAAAGAAATGGAGACCTCAGTCCTACATCCAGCAGGGACCAAATTCTGCCAACAATAAGAAAGAGCATGGTAGAGGCTTTTTCCTCACATTCTCCATATAAGAACTAAGCTTGGACAACATCTTGATATTAGGCCATACCCATGGAAACTGTGAAATAATAAATTTTTGTTGTTTTAAATTGCTGTTTGTGGTAATTTATTATGCAGAAATAGAAAACTAATACACACAGAGTACATAGTAGTGAAATTACTTAGAATACATGTTAAAAAGAATATCACCTACTAGGAGAGACAATAGGACAGACATCTATCAGATTGATTGAAGTAATAAGGTTGCAACTTTTCTATTATGGGAAATGGTGACATTTCCTCCTGGTGATGTTTATCAGGAAAATGACTGGACAGCTATCTATTTGCATCATTTGGTGAAAAGCTTGTCTGAAAGTCCTGGCTTGGGTGAGAACTTTTCAAACATTTGCTTTTAAAATTTAGATTAGAGAAGTTACACTAACCTCATATGCATTTCTAAATCTCTGGGATTTTTTTTTCTTTCTGAGAAAAATTATTTTCTGCCAGTCATTCTACATTGGCCCTCCAGATAGTTAGTTACTAATACAGGAAAACTCATAAGACTGGCAGGTGATTTCTCAAAAGAAACTATGCAGAACAGAAGGGCTTGGCAAAAAATATTCAACAAGATAAAGACCCAGGATCTACAACCAAGAATACTTTATCCAGCAAAGCTATTATTTAGAATCTAAGGACAGATAAGGAGTTTCTCAGACAAAAATAAGCTAAGAAAATTTATCATCACCAAGCCAGTATTTCAGGAAATGTTGTAAGGACTTCTTTAAGAAGAAAAACATGTATCAAAAACAGGAATAAGTAATGGTATAACTACATTCCTATCAACATATACCTCAAATGGAAAAGAATTAAGTGCTTCAACCAAAAGATAGGATGGATGAATGGATGAGAAAACAAGACCCTACATATGCTGCCTACAAGAGACTCACTTCAGATTAAAAGACACACAGACTAAAAGGAAGGTGATGGAAAAAGAAATTGCCTTGATGGACCTGGAGGGTATTGTGTTGAATGAAGTAAGTCAGATAGAAAAAGACAAATATCACATGATTTCACATACATGTGGAATCTAAAGAACAAAATAAAAATAATAACAACAAAAATGGAAACAAAGTCATAGGTACAGAGAATATTTTGAGGGCTACAGATGGGAGATGTTTTGGGGGGACAGTGAAAAAAGGCAAAGGTATTAAATGTAAATGGATAGTTACAATATAGACATGGTGATATAAAGTGTAGCATAAGGAAAGAGTTAATAATGTAGTAATAAATATGTAGGGGGAAAGAGGGTATTAGATTTAGTTGAATGATCACTTAGTGAGTTATATAGATCTCTAACCACTATGCTGTACAACTGAAACTAATATATTATTTTATGCAAACTATAATTGAAAAAAAAAACCTTATTGAATTATACAATGTAAATACGAGCAAGTAATTGTCTATTATATTTCAATAAAGCCAGAAAAAAAGATACTGAATTTTGATATGTAGTGCTTCGTCAGATGGCAGCATCATTGGTTGGATGGATATTGCTATTTATTTGTTTGAGTGGCAAGGCCACTCTTCAAGGACTGCTTAATTTTTTTGGTTGCTCTAAGGTAGAAATGCTTATTTCTCACTCTGATGGTTTTCTTCCATATGGAGAGAGTTTTACTAACTATATCACTCCTGGCTTCTCTTTATCTCCTCATTCATTCCTCTACTGGATACGTTCAATTGGTAAATTTGGAAACAATAAACTGAATAAGATACAGTCAGCTTCTGCTTTCCTCAAGGTAGTTGGCCTTCCTGAAAAGTGGATGCATTTTCCTCTACTCCCATGTGGGAGCACTTCTCCTAGTGGGCTGCTGATATAACTGAGGGTGATAAAATTGATTCTAAGATTCAACATTACAAAACTGTTTTTATTTTGAGCTAAGCTACATTCTCCAAATTAGCTTTAAAAATAAATTAAGGTAGTAAAGATGGATACTACGCTATTTATTTAGGCCACCCATGGACCCCAAGAGTCCCTTTGTCTGATCACTGCCACCAAATTAAGCTTCGTAGGCCAAATAATTTTTTGTATTTTTATTTGTTTCCTGTAAGTCCCCTTCAGAATGATCACATATGTCTATTTGAGGAATTATATATGAAGATAACTTCAAGAAGAAACTTCTTACGTGCTTTTAAAGCAACCGTTTTTTTTTCTACAAATAGTTTATTTTCTAATAATAAAGGTATGATATTTAGTTAAACAAGAAACAATAAACTTAAATCAAAAAGTAAAGAAATATAAAGATATAAGCATCATTAAATAGTTTTCATTCTAAACTTTAAAAATCACATTTACACAGATCAGAACTAGATTTTCAAATGACAATATGCAGCAATTTTCAACCAGGAAGTGAGAGGCCTGGCAGACAGTAGAAAAATGGAAAAGAAGTATTGAGTGAAGGGATCCTTCTTCAGCACAATTTTTACAGCTAATGGCTTGGTAATTGCTTTAATTTATTTAGGGTGTAATTTAGGGGAAACCTGTAGAATAGGTAAGTTATCTTCATTTTTACATTTGAACTTCCAAGAATCAATTTTCTTGCTTACTCCCAACAATGCCATCCTTTAGAGTAATCAAATTTTATAAAGTCATCGCTTGCTTCTTTTAGGCTGGTGACATTTTCCTGCCCTTCTATAGACATTCTGATTTTTGACACTGAATATTTCTGACCTAGTTGACCTAGTTAGTTATAACTTTCTCTGGTGTCTAATTTTCTGTAATGTTCCCTTTAAACTTTTGACCTTGTTTGGGAATGGTGGTGCTCATATTATGTGCAGAATTTGATAATCACAGTGTATCATATTCAGGCATTTTTGTTACTACTCATTGCATCAGTCTATTGCTTGAGGCTTTTTTTCCTCTAATGTGTCTGTATCATATTATATCTTATTTGGAACTGCAAAACTGAGAATGTTTCATTATATGTTGAAATTCTTGGACTTTTCTTCTGAAACTTATTCCACTTCATCTCACAACTGAATTTATTATACAGTAATGTAATTACATACATCATTCTTATGAAAATTTGAAACATTCACTTCAAGTGTCTGGAAGCAGAAGATATTTTCACCGGTTTTTAAAAATAGGTGAAATTACCAGCATCAGAACATCATAAACCAATTTAGGGCATAGAATCTATGCCTTCAGAAGACTAAGACTTTTCAAAAACTGAATTTTTGTTATAGTACTTGTAGCAGAGAGTTTGCATGGCTTACTGCAATTTTTATTACAAAGCAATGCCTATTTCTTTAGAGACTTTTAGTATTTAGAACCATTTTTATTTTGCCACCCTGTCTAATAATCTAAAGAATATCTGACAATTACAGAGGGCCTTACATCCCAAAGTGCTTTCTTTACAAACTACACATGGGTAGGAATTACTTACCACAACCCTGAAAGGCTGTGGGAATGAGTCTAGGGAATCTTTCATGACGACAACTAGTCAGCCCTTTGAGGTTATGACTCATTCTTAATGTAAAGGCAATACATATTTTGATTTTACAACAGTTTGTCTCTATACTGCACAGAAAGGAAAAGGTAACATGTTCAAACTGGACTGCCACACATAGAGATACTTTTGGAGATGATATGTCAGCTTTTCTTTGTGCAGAAGAGTTTTGTGTAAGCCTTAGGATGGATATTGCAAGATATCATGTACCATCTCTGAAGCACTTGCTTCAGTAGCTTCAGTAGATAATATTCCTATGTGAACTTTTCCCTGAGTTTCAGTCCTATTTTTTGGAATCAGGTAGCATGCTAGTCACCACAGATCGTGTTTCAGTTTTACTACTAACTGTCTTTAATTTTGGCCCTTACCCCAACGCCACTCTCTTGCATTTCATTTCAATTCAGTTGTAAATAGGGAAATCATAGAATTAAGAGAAATGTTACTAGCAATTATAACTGTCATTTGATGAGTACCTTCCACTACTTAAGGCAACACTAGTTGCTGTAGTAAATAAATTTAAGAATTCTGATGGCTTCACCCATAGAATTTATTACTTTTGTAATGTTCAATAGGGGAAGGAAGCAGGGTATTCCTGATCTTGTAAGTCAACAAACAAGTAAACAGGTTGTTGGAAGCTCTGTAGTCTTCAACAAGTGGCATTGCCTTCCATCTAGCAGATGCTGGGAGAGTGAACGATTTTACAGGAGATTTTTATAGGCAAGCCTGCAATTGGTATAAATGCATCCACCTACATTAAAATGGCCATAACTCTACAAAATCACTACTTTTAAATGTAACTGAGGCTGTGGAATGTAGACTAGCTGTGAACCTAGGAGGATAAGAAAAGGAGATTGATGACTAGATATCACACCTCTACCATACCTAATATATACTGGGCAAGTGTGAAGTAGTAATTTTGCTCTTATTATATTGTTTAATTTTCACAGAAGTTGTGCAGGATTTTTACCCAGGTCTGATGCCAATGCCCATGTAAATCATCAGGTCCAAGTTACCCACACTCAGATAAAAAATATCTAAGGATATTATCATATTCAATATCATCCAAGATGGAAGTCTTATAACTTTTTTGATAGTACATTCCAGTGCCTTTTCACTTTATTTTTTTTTTCCTTATGTTTCATATAAACACATTTGAAATTACTTATTTTAGAATATTTGGAGAAACTCAAAGAAGAAAATAAAAATCTTTCACAGTGCTAGTACCCAACAAAAACTACTATTAACCTACATTCGTATTTCCGG
>NW_006440131.1:127662-133259 GCF_000325575.1 Pteropus alecto
TATATTTTTACCAATTTAATGTCACAAAGCTTTATAGAGCAGGTCAATGTCACTAACTTATCATAGGTAAAGGAGGCTAATTAATTTTGCTGCCACCTGTCAGCAAAAGTAAACAGCAGTCTCATACTGCATACTGGGTGCCTTGACAGAGTATGTGTTTATTTAGCATTAGTAAATTCAAGAAAAATTATCCTAGTTTTACATTGCTTTATTACTCCAAATGGATTAGTTCAACAAACAATTCAGCCCCGTGGAACAGACGGAATGACTAATGTCTGTCGGCACAGACTGGCAGAATGCTGTTCTCAGCATCAAGAAAAACAGTTGCTGAGCTATCCGCAGAATGCATGAGACCACAGAATGCTTATCACCATGAAGTTTACACCATTAGTATTAGACATAGTCCATACTCCCAATGCATTTAAAATATTACAAAACCTGGATTGTATATAAATATGAAGATTAAATAAAACATACACACATCACTCCATGTACGGTGATAACATCCTTACCAGTGAAATCTCTGAGATAGAAAGGGAATATTTTCTAATCAGGTAAAGTACCAGGGCACTCTCATACACTGTTGGCAAGGAAGGAGTGTAAATTGCTACCGACTCTTTGGAAGACAATTGGGAAGTAATTATTAAAATGTAAAATGTACTAAGCAATAAACCAGCTTTCTCACATATAAGATTCTATTCTTTTAAAAAGCAAAAATAAAATAGGTAAATAAACATAATCATGTATAAGAATAGCTATTAAACTAATTTTGTAATAACAAAATAAAAACAAACAAACGCTAGGAAGAGCTTAAATGTCCATTAATAAGGGAATGATATAGTTATTCAATGGAATATAATGTAGCCATTATAAGAATGTTTTAGAGCTATATATGCTAGTCTATAAAGTTGTCCATATCTTATTGTTAATGAAAATGGAAAATTGTAATACGATCCTATTTTTGTAAAAAATTCATATATTCTTGTGTATCTATACCTAAACATCTCTATATTGATATTGATGCCATTATAAATATGTTTTATGTCTATAAAACCATGGAGAAAATGTGAAGAACAGAAAACAAAATGTTAACAGTACTTTCCTCTGGAAAGTAGAAATGAAATAGCTAGAGCTATGAGTGTCAAGATTTATACATATACATACACAAACATGCATGCATACGTACATATAGACAATACATACCATATATATGTATACTATAGTTTAGTGATTTATGGGTGATTTTAACTTACTTTTCATATTTTTATATTTTAAACTATTATTGAATTTCTTTAATTCATTCATTCACTCATTCATTACAAAGATATTAGAAATTAGATCATGAATAAAAATTTGATTAAAATTTAAGATCATAGGAATACTGCTATTGCTAGATCTTTATGGGTAATTGGATAGGATTTTTAAAAATTCAATTTAGGATTTATTAATGTAGATGTTGAGACAGAATGACTTAAACGTGTAAAATCAACAAAATTCCACCAATTTGATTTTAATCAATTGTTACCACCTCCTAACCCATCATTCATTTACCAAGACTATAAAAAAGTAGTCCTTGAGATTGATTAGCATTTCATTTTACTGTTTTTCCCTTGATGGCATTTAACATGGGTGCTAATGAGCAATGCAATGTTTAGACATATTGAAAGAGAAGAATTTATGATTCTTAATAAGCCACAAACCAGAGAATTAGATGAATAACCAGTCCTCCTGGGTAAATAAGAATTTCTCCTCCTTTGCAAATAGTAAGAAGAAATCTGGCAGGTGTACCTTCAAACTAAAAGAAATTACCCATGAACTCTCTAGAATACTGAATATTAGAACTAATATTCTTGGATCACTAACTAGAATTCACTTTTGGGTGACAATGACTATAGAGAACTAAAGATTCAAACATTTTGCTCCAAAATTTTATTGTTGTTAATAAAACTCATCATCACAACAGGAAACAACAAAAATACTACATGTACAAAAACTACTTTTTGTGACAAAGTGATTGTGTTCTGAGTGGCCCATCCTACATACTAGAAAAGTTTGATAAAATTGTCTGGTTTCCTCAACACATTATCACATTATGCTTAGCATTCATTGCTAGTATAGACAGATTTTGAGTAATAGAGATGACTTACAAATAAACTACAAGTATACCTAAGGCCATATATTGGAGAACCTCAGTATGGATCTGCCAGTCCTCATAAGAGCAATATTTGGGAAGAAATTTTCCTAGGGAGATGCCATCTCTCATTTAGATGAGCAAAGTGATTAGATATAGTTGAACTACTATTAATACTATTACTGACAGCTGAACTTGATTGAGCGCATTTTATGCACTGACTACTGTATTAGACATTTTATCTTAACTTATTTAATCATCAGAGCTCTATGAAATAGCTACAATCATTATATCCAAATCATAGCTGTAGGAATAGAGTTTAGAAAAGTTAGCTAATTTGCTGAAAGTCCCATGGTAAATTAGCAGTTGAGTAATTTTTCAAACCCAGGTCTGTTGGATTCCAAATATCATCTTTTAATTAATGAATGCCTCATAATACCTCAATAGTAGGCACATTATTTGATGGCCATTATGGAAGAAATGGCTTTTGGTAAGTTGATCGAGGAATGAAAGTGATTATAGCATTGTTTTTATACACTTTGATTAACACTTTGGAAACAAACTATTAATAAATTAGAAACTGCTTGACTTATAGTTCTATAGTTATTGTTTTTACTATAAAAAAAAAATGTTCCAGGAGGGTTTATATAGTGTTTTGGTTTTAATTAACTTACATGTCAGTCAACTACACTTAAAAAAAATAAATAAATAAAAGCAATAAATGTCTCTCCAAATCCCTATTCTATTCTTTTCACCTTCCTTTGTGCCTTGGGAGTTTGACTTAAATGACTATGTTAAAGGACACCCTTGCTTTCTGGCTTCATTTTGGGTTTGGATAAATGGGAAGATGAAAAAAGCA
Source organism: Pteropus alecto (assembly GCF_000325575.1). Taxonomy (NCBI): domain Eukaryota; kingdom Metazoa; phylum Chordata; class Mammalia; order Chiroptera; family Pteropodidae; genus Pteropus; species Pteropus alecto. Next base: position 130,653 of record NW_006440131.1, read on the forward strand.
ATCAGATGAAGACAGTGAGATTGAGTAATTATTCTCCACACTCCTTCCCTTAGGGCCACTACAGATTAGCTGTATCTGTAAAGGTGCCACATAACTATTCCATCTCAATGTTGCTGTCCATGCATCTCACCTGGCCCATTTAGACCTCTCTTCACTCTTTACTAGCCCCACGGTTTTGTCTTATCTTTTCTTGTGGTATTCCTACAGATTTCCCATATCTATGAAAATATTCCCTTTTCCAATGTCTCTTCATAAAATTTAATTTCTGTGAGCTGACTGTTTTTATGCCTAGAAACTGATTTATGTACTTGTACATTCCTCCATAAACCATGTGCTTGGTTAAAGAACATGGTTTTAGAAAAATACTGGATTGTTTTTGGTTGAGGGTTTAGAAAAACAGAGATATTTCTAGATAGTATCTCTAAGCAAATTTTAACGGTCCAAATCATCACCCTACCCAGAGCTTCTCTTCTTCTCATTGTATTAGTTTGGTTCCCTGGAATAACTCTAAGTGTCCAGTATAATAGAAAATTATTGCCCATTCAGATGTAGTGTGAGCAAAAAGCCTCAGTGAAAGATTGGGCTTCTACACTTTTCATAGGAATCAGAATCTTTTCTTATCAAAATTGTATCAGCATCCATGTTATGAAACAAATGAGTCTACTTTACTTGGCTTCCATGAATTATCATGTTAACACTGGCACAAGCTCTGACTCAATTTTTTTCTTCAAAGTGCTAATATAATTGATTCTTATGTTTTCTGTACATGTTTATAGGAAGCAACATGATAGTAAAAGAATGCTGAATTTTACATATGGAGTCTATCAGAGCCTCATCTCAAAAAAAAAAAAAAAACATAGTAAGAGTAATCCATGACAGGTTAGTTCATGAGATGTTGGTGAAACAATATATATCATGATATGAATGTGCTACATAAACTCTATAGTACTATGTAGGTGTTTGAGTGCTGCTGCAGCAGCAGCTACTGATGATGTTAAAAGAAACTTCACCTGTATTCTTATCTTTTAGAATTCAATTTCTGTGTGAGTAGATAACAGCCAGCAACAATAGGCTATGTACCCTGTTGTCACTTTAAATACTTCATGAATTTCATACTAAATGAAAAATATCACTAGATCAAGTTCAATTATTTTTACAAGACCAAAAGTATTGTAAAACTAATTCTAAACCAACTAGGAAGAGGTGAATTATTGTATATCCTAATTTAAAGAGACATGACCAACTTATTGGATGTACTTAATGGAAAAGTAATATTTATTGTCCCAATTTTCAGATTTTTCTCCAGATTTTAATAGAATCATTTTTTCCCAGGAACGAATGGATGAGGATTTGAGTTGGGACACAATTTTTAAAACAAACAACACAAAAACAAGTATGCTGTCAATGGGAAGATGATCTTTAATGTCAGGACAGTAAAGATGGTGAAAGGTTCCTTTCCCTTAGGTTGCCATAACCCTGAAGATGGTCATGGTTACTGGGATGACCCAGATGTTACTGTGGCAGGGTTTCTCTTTTTGTTATCATCATGCTTTCTTTTATTTAATATTCCCTCAGTCTTCTCATAATTGCCTATGAAAACAGACCAATGAATGGGTAGTTCTTTGTGAAGACAGCAACAGAGGTAAAATATCTGAAGACTGAAGCAGCAGCACATGTAACTTAGCTTACTGTTTTCTTTACAATAATTAAGACAAATATAGGTCATTATTTCATGTAAATTAACTATTCCGCTGGTTTTGAATCTCATGTATATAATTAGTTTCGTTATTATTTTAATGGCAGAAATATGAATGTTAAACCTAAAGCATTTTCCACAAAAGATAGTTGTCGAGTGTTTAAGAGATAAAATTCATCTGCATGTATATTATGTACTAGTCTGGACCTGAGGTGGATTATTAAGACTAAAAATAATCATGGAGCCAAGATTATGTTGATTGGTCCAGAGACAGAACCGATTGCTATAGGTAGTTAGAAATATAAGGGCAATATGATTTGTTTAAAGAAAATTAAGCAAGAGATTCAGGGGACTTTATGTTGTTGAAGTGCTATTTTGTGCAAAATGAAGAAGAGTAAAAAAGAAAACCGCAAATGAAAGAAGTTTATTTTTCCAAGATCTAGTGATACTAGAAAGGTGAGGAGAAAATGTGTGAAAGACAAGAATATGTTCTGGACATGCAGGTGGAAAAAATAATCTCAAGAGTTTCTGCAAGTGAGTCAAGAGAGACAAAACTACGAAATAGATTGCATTTCTTTCAAATCTGCATACTCTGCATCCCTTAAAACATTACCTGCAGCTGAGGAGTTTCAATAAACGTTATATAAAAACTCATTCTGGCTGACTCCAGATTCCAGACCCCTGGGGTTGCCATCACATATTATTTAATATGGGCTTGATGGTTTCAGTCCCTATCCTGAAGCTGTTTCACTAGGCAGCTCTTTCTGTTTGTAACTGACAAGGTGTTGCTATTGATTGGAATTGTTTTAATATTTCCTACTTTGTCATCTATTTAGTATTTTACATTATCTTTGACATACTTTGTTTTCTTCTTTATTTTATATTTATCTTCCTATATGATTGTCCTCTCC
>NW_006440131.1:133312-134585 GCF_000325575.1 Pteropus alecto
GATTCTATTTTAGCATGTCACCTGATGATTATCCTGTTTTTTAAAAAAAGAAATTATGCAAATGGCCTTTCTTCTTCCAAGTCAAAAAGTCACTGGTATCATGATCATTTATTTTTATTTTTTTAATTTTATTTTTAAATTGTTCATTGCAGTATAATTAACATACATTATATTACTTTCGAATGTACAATATAATAATTCGATATTTGAATATATAACAAAATTATCACCACAATAAATTTTGTTAACATCCATCATCATACATAGTACAGAAATTATTTTCTTTAGATGAGAACTTTTAAGATGTACTTACTTAGCAATTTACAAATATGTAATACATAGTTTTCATGCTATACATTACATTCACAAGGCTTTTTTATTGTAGAAATGGAAGTCTGCATCTTTGACTCCCTTCACCCAGTTCACCCACCCACTACTCCATGCTACTGGCAATCACCAATCTGTTTTCTGTATTTATGAAATTCTTTTTTAAGTTCCAATTATAAGTAAGATCATATAATGTTTTTGTTTTTCTCTCTGACATTTCACTTGGCATTGTGTCTTCAAGGGATCTCTTTCTTATGATCGAAAATTATTATATTTTATACATGCGCGCGCGCGCACACACACACACACACACACACACAGACACACATACACACTTTCATTATCCATTCATCCATGTATGGTCAAATTAACATGGGAGTGCATATATCTTTTTTAAGGTAGTGATTCTGTTTTCTTTGGATAAATACCCAGAAAAGAATTGATGGATTGTCATCTTATTTTTAATTTGTTAAGAAACCTCCATACTATTTTTCATAGGGGCTGCACCAATTTCCATTCCCATCAACAGTGCATTAACTTTCTGTTTGCTCCACATCTTCACCAGCACTTATTTCTTATCTTTTTTGATAAGATAAGAATTCTGGCCATTCTGAAACGTGTGAGGCAATATCTTACTGTAGTTTTGATTTGCATTTCCCTGATGATTAGTGGTGCTGAACATTTTTAATGGACCTGTTGTTCATCTGTATGTCTATTGTGGAAAAAAAATAATGTCTATTTAGGTTCTCTGACCATTTTTTAATCAGAATGGTTGGTTGTTTTGGCTATTGAGTTGCATGAGTTTTTTTATGCTGTGTGATTCTATTTACACAAAAGCACAAAAATAGGTGAAACAATGACACTGTTAAAATGAAAGATAATAGTTAAAAGAAAATACAAGAGGGAATTCTGTGATGTTGGTTCTATACTGTTTCTTTTTTTGTTT
>NW_006440131.1:135645-140451 GCF_000325575.1 Pteropus alecto
TTTTCCTTTTTTCTTTTTTTTTTTTTTTTTCTTTTTTTTTTTTTTTTTTGCATGTATCTGTCCAATTTTACCAGCACCATTTATGGAAGAGAATGTTTTTACACCATTGTATATTCTTACTTCCTTGATCATATATCAAATGAGTTATAGATGTGGACTTATATCTGGGCTATCTATTCTGTTCCATGATCAACATATCTGTTTTTATGCCAGAACCATGCAGTTTTGATTACTGTAGCCTTGAAGCATAGTTTGATATCAGGCAGTGTGATACCTCTGAATTTTTTCTTCTTACTCAAGATTCTTGTGGCTCTTCAGGGTCATTTATGGTTCCAAAAAATTTTAGGATATTTTGTTCTATCTCTCTGAAAAATGCCATTGGTATTTTGATAGGGATTACATTGAATCTATAGATTGCTTTGGGTAGTATAGACATTTTAATGATTTTGATTTTTCCTACCCATGAGCACTGTACATGTTTCCATTTATTTGTATCTTCTTCAATTTATTTTTCAATGACCTATAATTTTCTGAGAACAAGTCTTTTACCTCCTTGGTTAATTTGATTCCCAGGTATTTTATAGTTTTTGATACAACTGTAAATGGGATTGTTTTCTTAATTTTCTTAATTTCTCTTTCTGAAAGTTCATCATTAGTGTATAAGAATGCTACTGACTTCTAAATATATATTTGTAATCTGCTACTTTACTGAATTCATTGATCAGTTCTAAGAGTTTTTTGGTGGAATCTTTAGGGTTCTTCATATATAGTATCATGCCATCAGCAAATAGCGAGAGTTTTACTTTTTCCTTTCCAAATTAGATGCCTTTTATTTTTTTTTCTTGTCTTTTGCTGTGACTAAGACTTCCAATACAATGTTGAAGAAGAGTGGTGAAAGTGGGCATCCTTATCTTGTTCCTAATCTTAAGGAAAATGCTTTTAGCCTTTCCCCATTGAGAATGATGTTAGCTGTCGGTTTGTATTGTATGGCCTTTATTATGTTGAGGTCTGTTCCCTCTATTCCCGCTTTGCTGAGAGCTTTTATTATAAATGGATGCTGGATTTTTTATCTTTTGGTTTGTTAATGTTGTGTATCACATTAATGATTTGTGGATATTTTACTAACCTTGCATTCCAGGAATAAATCCAACTTGATCATTTGTATATTTTTATTGTATTGTTGAGGATTTTTACATCAATGTTCATAAGAGGTATAAGCCTATACTTTTCTGTTTTTGCAATATCTTTGTCTGGTTTTGGAATCAAGGTAAAGGTGGCCTCATAAAAGGAATTAGGAGCCTGCTCTCTTCTTCAATGTTTTTAAATTTATTATTTATTTATTTTTTAATTGAAGAAATGATCAAAACATTTTCCCCCATCTACGAACCCCTCCTCTCTCCCTACTACCCTCTGGTAACCACTGGTCCATTGTCTATGTCCATGAGTCTCTGTTTGTTTGTCCTGTTCATCTTTTGTTTTTAGGTTTATATCCCACATATAAGTGATATCATGTGATTTTCAACTTTTTCAGTCCGTCTTATTTCGCTTATTACGATTATTTCAAGGTCAATCTATGTAGTTGCAAATGACAGTAATGCATCTCTTCTTATGACTGAGTAATATTCCATTGTATATATGTACCACTGCTTTTTTATCCAGTTGTCTATCATAGGACACTTCAGTTGTTTCCATATCCTGGCCACTAGGAATAATGCTGCTATGACCGTAGGTATGCAAATATATTTTCAATGTGAGTTTTTAAGTTTTTGGGGATAAATACCCAGTAGAAGGATTGCTGGATCATATATTAAATCAAGTCTTAGTTTTTTGAGGAACCTCCATACTATTTTTCATAGTGGCTCTACCAATTTGCAGTCCCACCAGCAGTGGATGAAGGTTCCTTTTTCTCCACATCCTAACATTTGTTATTACTTGTCCTGTTGATTATAGCTATTCTAACAGATGTGAGATCGTATCTCTTTGTGATTTTGATTTGCATTAACCTAATAGCTAGCGATGTTGAGCATCTTTTCAATTATTTGTTGGAAATTTGTATGTTCTCTAGGGAGATGTATTCAGGTCCTCTGCCCATTTTTTGATTGGATCATTTGTGTTTTGTTGTTGTTGTTGTTGTTGTTGTTGTTGTTGTTGAGTCATACTAGTCCTTTGCATATTTTGGATATTAGGTTCTTATCAGAGTTGTTGCTTGCAAATACATTTTCCTATTTGGATGGTTGTCCCTTTACCTTGTTGACAGTTTCTTTTGCTGTGTAGAAGCTTTTTTTTTTTTTTTTTGATGTAGTCCCATTCATTCATTTTTGCTTTTATTTCCCTTGTCTCTGAGGTCAATTTATAAAATCCTCTTTAAGTCCAAGGTCCTTGAGTTTATTTCTTATGTTTTCTACTATGGATTTTATTGTTTCAGGTCTTATATTCAGGTCCTTAATCCATTTTGAGTTAATTTTGGTGTGCGGTGATAGACAACAGTCCAATTTCCTTACTTTTGTATGTGGCTTTCCAGTTTTCCCAGTACAATTTATTGAAGAGACTTTTCTTTCTCTACTGTATGTTTTTGGCTTTTTTGTTGAAAATTATTTGTCCGTATAAATGTGAGTTTACTTCTGGATTCTTGATTCTGTTCCATTGGTCCGTGCATCTGTTTTTCTGTCAATACCATGCCCTTTTGATTACTGTCACTTTGTAGTATATTTTGAAGTCGGGCAGAGTGATGCCTCCAGCCTCGTTCTTTTTTCTCAGAATGGCTTTGGCAATTCGGTGTCTTTTGTGCTTCCATTCAAATCTGATGATTTTTTGTTCTATTTCTTTAAAAAAATCCCATGGGCTTTTGATGGAGAATGCACTAATGCTTTAGGTAATATGGTCATTTTAACTATGTTGATTCTTCCAATCCAAGAACACAGAATATCTTTCCATTTCTTCGTATATTCTTCGATTTCTCTTAATAGGGTCTTATAATTTTCATTATATAGGTCCTTCATATGTTTCGTTAGATTTATTCCTAGATATTTTATTCTTTTTGTTCCAATTGCAAAAGGAATTATTTTTTCCATTCTTTTTCTGACATTTCATTATTAGAGTATAGGAATGCTATGGATTTTTGAACATTGATTTTGTATCAAGAAACTTTACTGTATTTGCTTATTGTTTCTAGTAGTGTTCTTGTGGCGTCTTTAGGGTTTTCTATATAGAGAATCATGTCATCTGCAAATAGTGACAATTTGACTTCTTCGTTTCCTATTTGGATGCCTTTTATATTTTTCTCTTGCCTGATAGTGCTTGCTAGGACCTCCAATGTTATATTGAATAAGAATGGCGGTAGTGGACAGCCTTGCCTTCTTCCTGATCTTAGAGGGAAAGTTTTTAGTTTTTCACTATTAAGTATAATGTTGGCTGAGGGTTTATCATAGATGGGCTTTATAATGTTAAGATACTTTCCTTCTATACCGATTTTGTGAAATGTTTTGATCATAAATGGATGCTGTATCTTGTCGAAGGCTTTTTCTGCATCTATTGGTATGCTCATATATGATTTTTATTTTTTAATTTGTTTATGTTGTGTATCACATTAATCGATTTGTGTATTTTGAACCATCCCCGTGCCCCGGGAATGAAGCCCACTTGATTGTGGTATATAATCTTTTTAATATGTTTCTGTATTCGGTTTGCTAGTGTCTTATTTAGTTAGGATTTTTGCATTTGTGTTCATGAGAGATATTGGTCAGTAGTTTTCTTTTTTGAGTGTTATCCTTATTAGATTTTGGTATCAAAGTAATATTGGCCTCAAAAAATGAATTGGGAAGTATTGCCTCCTCTTTGACTTTTTGGAAGAGTTTTTGGAATAGGTATTATTAAATCTTCTTTGGATGTTTGGTAGAATTCATTGGTAAAGCCATCTGTCTGGTCCTGGACTTTTTTACTTTTGGGTAAGTTTTTGATGATTGTTTTAATTTCCATACTGCTGCTCTGTCTATTTAGATTTTCCAGTTCTTTTTGATTCGGTCTAGGAAGGTTGTATTTTTCTAAGTACTGGTCCATTTCTTCTAGGTTATTAAATTTGATGTTATATACTTTTTCATAGTATTCTTATATGATCCTTTGTATGTCTGCGATGCCAGCTGTAATTCCCCCTCTTTCATCCCTGATTTTGTTTCTTTGTGTCCTTTCTCTCTTCTTTTTTTTTTTTTTTAGTGAGTTTAGCTAGGGGTTTGTCAATTTTATTGACCTTCTCAAAGAACCAGCTCTTTGTTGCATTCATTTTTTGAAATTGTTTTTTGGTTTTCAGTTTTATTGAATTCTGCTCCAATTTTGATTATTTCTTTCCTTCTGCTGTCTTTAGGCTTTATTTGTCCTTCCTCTTCTAGTTTTTAATGTTGAAGCGTTAGTTTGTTTATTCAGGCTTGTTGTCGTGTTTTGAGGTAGGCCTGTAATAACATGAGCTTTCCTCTTATGACTGTTTTTGCTATGTCCAAAAAGTTTAATATGTTGTACTGTCATTATCATTTGTTTCTATGTATCTCTTGATATCTCTTTTTATTTTTTCTCTGACCCAATCATTCTTTAGTAGCATGTTGTTTAATCTCCATGTATTTGTGTTTTTTTCCCTTTGTTTTCTTTGCATTTGATTTTCAGTGTTAAAACCTTGTGGTTTGAGAATATGCTTGGTATCATTACAATCTTCTTTGAATTTATTGAGGTTATCTTCGTGTCCCAACATATGGTCAATCCTTGAGAATGTTCCATGTGCACTAGGGAAGAATGTATAATCTGATGCTTGGGATAAAAGGG
>NW_006440131.1:140512-141269 GCF_000325575.1 Pteropus alecto
GCATGCTGAATATTCATTACTGTCTTGCTATAGCAATTCTGTTTTTATTATTTAAGCATATAATGTCCTGTTCTTAGTAAGGGTTTCACTCCTCTGCTTCTATCTGCCTGCTAGTCATCTTATTTCTAATTATGTATTGTTTTGTCATTTAGTTTTAGGTGTGCTGCCCCTATTCTGTATTTCCTTTAATATAGGCATCATAGTAGAGAATTCCTTCAAAATTTGTACATCTGGAAATGTCTTTATTTCTTCTTCATATCTAAAGGAGAGCTTAGCTGGATACATTATTCTCTGCTGGTAGTTCATTTCATTGAATAGTTTGAATATTTGATTCCACTCCTTTCTGGCTTGTAAAATTTGTGCTGAGAAGTTCCAGAATAATTTAATGGGTTTTCCTCTATTGGTTACCATCTTCTTTTCCCTGCCTGCCCTGAGAATTCTTTCTTTGTCATTGATTTTCAATAATTTTAATACAATGTGTCTTGGTGGAGTTCTTTTTGGTTGAGATAATTGGATGTTCTTTTTACTTCTTGAATTCCAAGCTCTAGATCATTCCTGTGGTAGCTCTTATGTGCAGATCCCACTCTCAGATGTGTTGGTGTGCAATTTGGGCATTTTTTGTTGAGTTTTAGATGTTCAACTTAATGTTGTTTCAAGGGGAGAGATATGGGGATGTCTCTCACTCCATCACGTTTTCTGTTGAAATGCGGCTCATAGCACTGGTCGCCCGCTGGGAATTGAAATGTAGCTTAAAAGG
>NW_006440131.1:141295-147058 GCF_000325575.1 Pteropus alecto
TCATACTGCCTGGTCTATCAAAGGTGCTCACTCATTACATGCTAGATGAGTAAATAAGTGACTCTGGTAAAATATTTTTTTGTTGGCTAATTATATATAATGTGGTAAATCACATTCTTTATTTTTCTATGCCACTTCATACTTCCCATCAGACTGGTCAGCTTTTTGTATCAGATACCTGCAACGATGTGTCTATCTTTTGATCCATAATTGCTCATATTTCTGTCCTTGCAGTGTATCACAAACACATATCAATCATATTTTTTAAATGTACATTTTTTGTTTCTTTCGGACACTGCACAAATTCATAGAATAAGGAAAGCCAGGTGTACAGCTTCCTTCCAGTATGAGTTTGTTCTGCTAATGCTTTTTAAAATGCCTTATTTGTGCTTTTTAATTTAAAATAATTTCAATTATATTTGGCATTCAATATTATTTTATATTAGTTTCAGGTGTATAGCATAATTGTTATACATTTATATAATTTAAGAAGTGATCCCCCAATTAGTCTAGTAACCACCTGTCACTGTACATAGTTATTATAATATTATTGACTATATTCCCTATGCTGTACTTTACATTCCCATGAATATTCTGTAACTACCAATTTTTACCTCTTAATCCCTTCACTTATTTTACCCACTCTGCGATCTCTCCCATCTGATAGTCATCAGTTTGTTCTTTATATTTATAAGTCTGTTTTTATTTTGTTTGTTTTGTGCTCTATAGTCCACATATAAATAAAATCGTATAGTATTTGTCTTTCTCTGTTTGACTTATTACACTTAACATAACACCTTCTAGGTGCATCCATATCATCACAAATGGTAAGCTTTTTTTTCATGGCTAAGTAATATTTCATTTTATATATGTATCACATTTTCTTATCCAATCATCTACTTATGGGCATTTAGGCTGTTTCCATATCTATGCTATTTTAAATGATACTGCAATAAATATGCCTTAAAAAAAATGTCTACCTTGCAGAGGATTTCCAGTCAAGATAGCCAAGCAGATTAATGCTGTGCTTGCCTCCTCTCACAACCGCATTAAAATTACAACTAAATTATAGAACGACCAACCTGTTGAACCATCTGAAGAAGACAAACTGAACAGAAGTCCTAAAACTAAGGATAAAAAACAAACAAACAAAAAACAAACAACAAACAAACAAAAAACCATGTTGAGACTGGTAGAAGTGGCAGGAGATGCCAAACAGGCTGGCCCTACACCAATGTGTGATACTGAGAATTGGTTGAGATACCTCAGCAGTACAGGTGCCTACTGAGGAGCAAGGGGTTCTCAACCCCACATTGAGTCCTCCAGGCCAGAACACCGGTGCCAGAAAGAGGAGCCCCCACAACATCCGGCTGTGAAAATCAACAGGGATTCCATTAGTCCAGGACTTGTTCACAGGCACTTATTGAGAACTTCAACAAAAACATGGTAAGCATAAAGAATAATGTAGAAACCATAAAAATGAACAAGTCAGAAATGAATAATACAATAACTGAAATGAATAATACACTAGAAGGAATCAATAGCAGATTAAATAAAGCAATGAGTTGAAACAGCTATATGAAACAATGTAGCACAAAACACTCAACTGGAACAGCAAACCAAAAAATTTATCAAATTGACACAGTTTCAGGGACCTCTGGGACAACATCAAGTGAAACAACATTTGCATCATAGAGGTACCAGAAGGAGAAGATACGGAGCAAGGAATTGTGAAACTATCAAAGGAAACAGACATACGAGTCTAGGAAGCACAGAGTCCGAAACAAGATGAAACCAAAGAACCCCACACCAAGACACAGCATAATTAAAATGCCAAATGTTAAAGACAAAAAAAAAAAAAAGAAGAATCTTAAAAGCAAAAAGAAAGAGTCAGTCAGTTTCCTACAAGGGACCTCCCATAAGACTGTCAATTAATTTTTCAACAGAAGCTTTACAAGTCAGAAGGGATCACGAGAAAATATTCAGAGTGATACAGAGCAAGGACCTATAGCCAAGTTTACACTACCCAGCGGGGTTATCATTTAAAATTGAAGAAAAAATAAAAAGCTTTCCAGATAAGTAAAAGCTGATGGAGTTTATCACCACCAAACCCGTATTATAAGAAACGTTAAAGGGATCTCTTTAAGAAGAAGAAGGGAGAAAAAAAGAACATAAATATGAATACTTATATGCCAATAACTAAGTACCTATCAATAATAGCTTTAAATATAGGTGGATTAAATGCTTTAATTTAAAAACATAGGGTGGCTGGATGAATAAGAAAAGAAGACCCATACATAAGCTTTCTACAACAGACCCACTTCAGATCAAAAGACACGCAGAGACTGATATTAAAGGAATGGAAAAATAGATTTCATACATAGGACAGGTTTTTTAAAAGCTGGGGTAGGAATACTTATATTAGACAAAATAGAATTTAAAACAAAGGCTATAATAAAAGACAAAAAAGAAAATACATAATGATAAAGGGATTACTCTAACAAGGGAATATAACCCTAGTAAACATTTATGCCTCCAACATAGGAGCACCTAAATTTATATAGCAAATATTGATGGACATAAAAGGAGAGATCAACAGTCACACAGTCATAGTAGGGGATTTTAACACCCCATTGGCATCAATGGATAGATCATCCAGACAGAAAACCAACAAGGAAACAGTGCCTTGTTGATTTTAAAAGACACATTAGACCAGACATAGTAGGAGACTTTAGCACCCCATTGATATCAATGGATACATCTTACAGACAGAAAATCAACAGGAAACTAAAATGACACATTAGACTAGATGGATTTAATTAATATTTTTTAGAGCACTGTACCCCAAAGCAGAATATGCATTCCTTTCAAGAACACATGAGACATTTTCCAAGATAAACAAATGTGAGGCCACAAATCAAGTCTCAATAAATTTAAGAATATTGAAATAATATTAAGCATCTTTTCCGACCACAATGGTATGAAACTAGAAATCAATCACAAGAAGAAAACTGAAAGACACACATACATATAGAAGCTGAATAACATGCTACTAAACAATGAAGGGGTTAACAATGAGACCGATAAAGAAATCAAAACATACTTTGAGATAAATGAAAATGAAAACACAATGACCCCAAATCTATGGAGCACAGAAAAAGCAGTTCTGAAAGGGAAATTCATAGCAATACAGGCTTACTTCAGGGAATAGACAAACAAACACAAAACTCAAATAACCAATCTAACCCTACAAATAAAGGGACTAGAAAAAGAACAGCAAACAAAGCCCAAAATTAAGGGAAAGAAGGAAATAATAAAGATCAGAGAGGAAATAAAAAAAACAGAATTTAAAAATACAAAACATATAATGAATCCAAGAGTTGATTCTGTGAAAAGATAAACAAAGTTCATAAAACTTTCACCAAACTCGTCACAAAAAAAGAGATAGAACACAAATAAATAAAATCAAAATGAAAGAGAAGTGACAATTGATACCACAGAAATTATAAGACATTGAAGACCATGCTCATGGATAGAAAGAATTTATGTCGTTAAAGCAGCCATACTATATCCAAAGCAATCTATAGATTCGATGCAATCTTTACTAAAATACCATTGGAATTTTTCACACAACTAGAACAAACAATTCTAAAATTTATTTGTAACTGTAAAAGACCTCAAATAGCCACCACAATCTTGAGAAAGCAAAACGAAGTTAGCAGTATCACAGTACACAGTATCAAACTATACTACAAGATTTTAATAATCAAAACAGCATGGCACATGGTACTGGCATGAATACAGACACATAGAATAATGGAACAGAATAGAAAATTCAAAAATGAATCCATGCTTATATGGTCAATTAATCTATGACAAAAGAAGCAAGTATATACAATGGAGTAAAGACAGTCTATTCAATAAATGGTGTTGGGGAAACTGGTCAGATACATGAAAGAAAATGAAACTAGACCTCTTTCTTACATCATATACAAGAATAAACTCAAAACAGATTAAAGACTTAAATGTAAAATCCCAAACCATAGAACTTCTAGAAGAAAACATAGGCCGTGAACTCTCTGACATTACTCTTAGTAATATTTTTTTCTGATCTATCTACTCAGGCAAGGGAAACTAAAAGGTTTTTGCACAGCAAAGAAAATCATCGACAGAATGAAAAGACAATCTACTGAATTGGAGAAGATATTTGCCAATAATACATAGATAAGAGGTTAATATCCAATTTCTTAAAAAAAAATTCAATCAATCCAACACTAAAAAAAAAAAAAAATCCAATTAAAAATGGGCAGAAACCAGAGGAGAGAAAGAGCAATTAGGGGGATTGTTTTATAAACTATATCAATGTCTAACCAATGTACTGTATACTTGAGACTAATAATAAAATGAAATTAATAAATGGGTAGGAGACCTGAATAGATATTTCTCCAAAGAGGACATTCAGAGGACCAATAGACATATGAAAAGGTGCTCAATGTCACTAATCATCAGAGAGATACAAATTAAAACCTCAATGAGATGTCACCTCATACCTGTCAACATGGGTATCAATAAATTAACAAACAACAAATATAGTGAGAATGTGGAGAAAATGGAACCCTCGTGCACTTTTGGTGGGATTGCAAAGTGATATAGCTACTATGGAAAAGAATTTGAAGGTTTCTCAAAAAGCTAAAAGTATAACTAGCTTATAACCCAGCATTTTCACTTCTGGGTATTTATCTGAATAAATCTGAAACACTAATTCAAAAAGATATTTTCACTCTTATGTTCATTGCAGTTCTATTTACAATAACCAAGATATGGAAGCAACTTAATAGTTGTCTATTCCCATCAATAGACAATTGAATAAGAACGGACTATATATATCATCATATATATTCTATATATACCATTTGCAACAATATGGATGAACCTAGAGGGTATTATGCTAAGTGAAATAAGTCAGACTAAGGCAAATACTGTTTGATTTCACTTATATGTGGAATCTAAATAACAAAATAAACAAACAAAACAGAAACCAACTCATAGATGCAGGGAAGAAGTTGATGGCTTCCAGATGGGACGGGAGTTGGAGGGTGGGGTGAAAAAGATGAAGAGATTAAGAAGTGCAAATTGATAGTTACAAAATAGTCACTGGGATATAAAATACAGCATAAGGAATATAGTCAATAATATTGTAGTAACTATGTGTGGTGCCAGTTGGATAATTGACTTATCTGGGGGATCATTTTGGAAATTATATGAATGTCTAACCACTATGCTGTACACTTGAAACTAACATAAAATAATATTGAATGTCAATTATAATTGAAAAATTTTAAAAAAGAAAATAAAAATGTATAAAGTAAGTAAATGATAAGGAGAAAAATAAAACAGAAGAGAGATGTAAAGTGTGAGAGTTGGTTGAAATTTTAGATAAGGTCAGAGAAATTCTTACTGAAGTTAACTGAGTAAAGACGTAAAGAAGTGAGGAATCAATCACTTGGATATCTAGGGATGGGAAACATTCTAGGTAGTGAGAACAGCAGGTACAAAGGCCCTGAGGCAGAACCAAGGAAGACACCGAGGAGAGCGGTAGAAGATGAGGTCAGGCAGGTGGGAGAGGGGACAAAAAATGCCTGTGCATCTGTGATGGGAGTCAAATTTATAATGCACCATGCTTTTAAGCAAAATACATATAGACTTTATATATATAGAAAGATAGATATAAAATCTATATCTATCTATCTATCTATCTATCTA
>NW_006440131.1:147287-169584 GCF_000325575.1 Pteropus alecto
AGTGATATAAAAAGCCCTGTTATTTAAAGTCTTCTTTTTCAATGAGTTCTTTCTATCTCCTACTATCATGTGTCTTCCACAGATACATTGTATATACCTCTCACTTTCTGCTTTCCTGGCTATTTTCTGTATCATTCACCCTTATATGTGGGCTCAGTAGGATGCTTTGTTTTTATGTATACTGGTTTTAACAGATTAAGTATATTTCCTTATGATATTTAGAAAAAGTCAACTTTAATATATCGAAGAGCCAAGAATAAATAAAAATAAAACCAATGTTATATAGTCCTCATTATGCTTTTAGGTAATATATAAATTAGAATTTTAGAAATAGTGATCATCCTCTTTCTCAAAATGTTATTTTTCTTATTAAACTGAAAAAGCTGTTCTGTATTTTCCTTCATTACCTTCTTTTCTCTGCTTTAAGCTTCTTTAGTGAGAATATGCTTGTGGATCTAGGACAGGAAAAGTTGTCTTCACCAGGTGTTTGGTTTTCTATCTGGGATATAGTAAAGACCTAATTTCCTAAAGCTACTTCCTGTGGGTCTAACTGAATATTTACTGGTATGTGCAGAGTTATTAATTTCCATAATTCTTATGAAGTAAGGCTGCATTGTTCTGAAAAACTATGTCTTGATAGAGTTCATATGCCTCTGTTTTCTTAATATCTTGTTTTAAATGAACGTAGACAAACAGCAGAGATACCAACAAATTAGCTTTGCATCCGAGTTTAGCTTGGGCCTCTTAAATAATCCTGAATGCAAATGCCAAGTTGAAATGTCTTTTATGGTTTACTTCTTAATGATTTGGGGCACAATAAAAGCAGAGCGGTATGGTGAAACCGATTCCTAGCCCTTGTGTGTCTTCTCTCTCCTCAGTATTTCTCTTTGCCAGTTTGACATTTCATTTGTGATAATCAAATCCATCAGGGGTTGATAGGTAGTGAGTGGTTAACACAATTCTAACCTACTTAGTGTAATAATAATGTTTAGTGCAACTTCTATAAAATCGTATGGTGTTATTTAATAAGAGAATTAGCAAATGTGAGGCAGTCACTTTGTATTTCTCACTATTCATTATTTAAAGCAATAGTCATCTTGATTGTCCATGCTGATCTTAGGATATGCATCATTTGCAATCCAAACATATTATTAACAAATCATGTCATAAAAAATTAGACAATATCTTACTTTCAAATCCAGTGAAAAAAGACATATCATAATAATAGTTTATGTTTCTGGACACTGCATTGTAGATAGCTAAATCTTTCTTAAATATTCAATTATTATTTTGTCTGTGGGTCTATATTACCTTCCTACATTCTAAGGTCTCATGTATGTCTATAAGTATAATACTTTAATTCTTCCCTATCATATTATTTTGACTTTTCTGAACATTTAACATATCAACAGAAAAGGCGAATTATGGTAAAGATAAATAGGTGGTTGTATAGTTAAACATTGTCAGTAATAAACATTATTATTTTTATTTATTTCATAAATAAGCTAAATTTGATATTCATTTTTTATTTATATAGCATCTTCTTCAAGAACCTTAGATGCTTTACAGACATTATATCTAATTAATCCCCACAACAACGCCGTGAGATAGATATTACTTCTACTTTACAAGATAGAGAGACTGAAGCAGAGAGGTTAAGTGATTTGCTTAAGGTCTCACAGTTAAATTCACTGAAGAGCCAGGACCTGCAAATTGTCTTGGAATTTAAAGCTATATTTATGCAGATTTTAGTATAGAGGAGAGTAAAGTGAAGCTAAGTCAGTTTTTACTTGAGTTAGGACACAGCATGTATAAAATAGATGAAGTCATTTGTATAAAGATACAGCATTGGAATACTATGTTGTGTTTGTTTTTACGTTCTGCATTTTAAAAACAGTAAAAGCCAAGGTTAAATTTTATATTAAAGCAAGTTACAGATTTAGATTAAGTTCCATTGTAGTCACACACTATTCACATCTATGCCATATTTAATAATATGATTTGTTAGAGGAGAAACTGTGGGGTGATGCTTCTCAATTTACTTTCTACTCGGTGCAGCTACATCTGAGTAAAATGCTTATAAACTTATCAGAAACTCAATATACTTTAAAAACAAATAGCATTAGGGTTGGGGAAAAATGCAGATACTGAAAGAAAAGTAACATATAGAAAACATTGTGAGGTTGTCTGTTGGTTGACTGTGATTGAAATAAAGGGGAGAGGTTCTAAATGGTGGCTGATTGTTATCCATGTATATGCTCGTTATGTATGGGAATAAAAAATATCCCATAAATTATAGTAACTAAAAGTAAATATTTAAAATTAAGTCTCACTTCTAGGTCAATGGATTCTGTCTTGGAAACTTTACCTTTAGAAGATTACTTAACAGAGGAACCATGCAACATCAGGAAAAGTAATGGATTTTAAATGTTCTTGCAAACATATAAGTAATACCAACTTTTGAAGATACAGTCCAATGAAGTCTGGCAGATTATTATTGGTGTTCAAATGATATGAACAGAAGAATATGAAACATATGGAAAAGAGGTTTGGTCATACATGCACTCAAAGTGTTATATTCTGGCTTGTTTTCTAAGAGTGTGTTAGGTATAATATCTTGTTGATCTATGTGCCAATACAAGAGACATGTTCTCTGATTAACAATCAATTTCATGAAACCATTGAAAAAACATTGTATGAAAAGGATTTAAGAAGTACAAATTGCCAATTATAAAAAGTAATGGGGGATTTCTGGTCAAGATGGTAAAGTAGGTAAATGTTGTGCATGCCTCCTATTACAACAACATCAAAATTACAACTAAACCATAGAACAACCATCATTGAGAATAGCCTACAGTCTAGCTGAACAGAAGTCCTACAACTAAGCATATACAGAATAAGCTACCTCTAGACTGGTAGAAAGGGAGGTAATGGGGGACAATCTGTTTCCACATCTGTATGTGCCAGTTAAAAATTGAGAAGGATATCTCAGCTGAGAAGGTCCTCCCAAAGGAGTGAGGGCTCCCAGCCCCAAACCAAGCTCCCCAGCCCAGGGTTCCAGTGCTAGGAAGAGAAGTTCCCACATCTTCTGGCTGCGAAAACCAGCAGAGATTGTGAATGAATGAGAGGGCTACTGTATTCCCATGCACACACTTACTTACTGAGGGACTCACTCACTCTGAGCTCCATCACTGGAGCAGCAGCTCAAAAGGAAACAGGGACATATAGGAAGAAACGGAATTGTCTGGCTTCAGATCAAGGGCTGGAGGGGCAGCTTTCTCCCAGGCAGAACAGCTGGCAGAATCCATTGTTTCTTTGTTGAACTCTCTCACTTCCCAGTGTGCAGACACAGGCAGTCACCATATCTGAGTCTCCATCAACCTGGCTAACACTGGGTGCCCCACCTTGATGATTCCCTGAGATCTGACCCACTTAAATTGTGGGCCTACCCAAGCCGTTTTCAGTGGCTTTTCCATACAAATGGCCTATCTTGGCAGATGTGGTAGACTTTCCTAAAAATCTCTCAAAGTTTTGCAAAATCCAAAAAAGCAGCATCTGGTATTGCTATGCCCCATACATGTTGCTAAGCAACTCCAAGCCTGGCACTAGCGGCAATTTGACTCGGTTAATGCCTTGGCCTTTTGAAGCAACTCCAGGCCCAGCACTGATGGTGGCCATCTTCAGATTGCCTGGTGGCTCTTGCTAGGACACCAGGGCAGGGCACAAGATGTGGCTGAATGTGGCCTGTGGTGGGGCCCCTCTCCGGAAACCCTTGGGTGGCATGCCCAGTGGGTGACTTTGCACCTAGCCATAGCAACGCCCTGGGACACATTCAATGACAACACAACCAAGGGCACACTAGGAAGTCACCAGGGCCCTGTTAAAGGGAATCCTGCTCCTTAGGGTCAGCCCCTGCATAACAGTTACTCCACTGTAGTAATGGCCAGTCCTCACGACCAATCAGCCTGAGGGGCAATCCCTCCCATTGATGTGCAAACAGGAACCAAGGCTTAACTACAACTGAAAGGCACACACAACCCAGACAAAGGACACATTTGGAATACCTAGCTGAGGTGACAAGGAAGACTGAGCCACTGAGTACCATAGGACACCTACCACATAAGGCCGCTCTACTAAGACCAGGAAACATAGCAGTCCTATCTAATACATAGAAACAAACACAGGGAGGCAGCCAAAATAGAATACAAAGAAGTATGTTCCAAAGAGCAAAACAAAGCTCTAGAAAAAGAACTAAACAAAATAGAGACAAACAATCTACCAGATGCAAAGTTCAAAACACTGGTCATTAAAGATGTTCAATGAACATAGGGGAAGAGTAGAGGAACTCTGTAAGGGCTTTAATGAAGGGATTGAAAACATAAAAATGGAGATAGAAAACATTAAAAAGAACTAGTCAGAAATAAAAAATACACTAACTAAAATAAATAATACATTAGAGGGAATCAACAGTAGATTAGATAAAGCAGAGGATAGAATCAGCAATTTAGAAAATAAGGTAGTAGCAAACATCCCACCACAACAGCAAAATAAAGAAAAACCCAAAGAAATAACGATAAAAAGAACAACATCAAGGGCATCAACATTCACACCATAAGCACCAGAAGGAGAAGAGAGTTAACATGGAATTGAAAATCCATTTCAAGAAATAATGACTGAAAACTTTACTAATCTGGTGAAGAAAATAGACATCCAAGCCCAGGAAGTGCAGAGAGCCTCCAACAAGATGAGCCCAAAGAAGCTCACATCAAGGGACATAATTAAAATGTCAAAAGTAACGACAAAGAGATAATTTTAAAAGCAGCAAGAGTAAAACATCTATTTACCTACAAAAGAGTTCCCATAAGACGGTCAACTGATTTCTCAACAGAAACTTTGCAAGCCAGAAGGGACTGGCATGAAATATTCAAAGTGATGAAAAGTAAGGACCTACATCCATTACTCTACCTAGCAAAGTTATCATTTAGAATCGAAAGACACATAAAGAGCTTCCCAGACGGGAAAAAGCTAAAGGAGTTTATTAACACCAAACCAGTATTACAAAAACTGTTAGACTTTTTAAGAAGAAAAGGAAGAAATAAAATCAAAAGTATAAAAAGTAAAATGGCAATAACTACACATCTATCAACAATTGCTTTAAATGTAAATTAAATGCTCCAATCTCTATAGTGTGGCTGAGTGGATCAGAAAAACAAGGCCTTTCCATAAGCTGCCTACAAAAGACTTATTTCAAACTGTAAAACACACACAGACTAAGAGTAAAGGGACTGAAAAACATTATGTTATGAAATGGATTAAAAAATAAAAACTGGGATAGTAATATTTATACCAGAGAAAATAGAGTTGAAAACAATGACTATAACAAAAGAAGGGCCCAGTAATCCCACTTCTGGGTATTTATCTGAAGAAACAAAACACTACTTCAAAGAGACACGTGAATCCATATGTTCATTGCAGCATTATTATGCAGCCTGGGTGTTCGTTGGTGGATAAATGGATAAAGAAGAGGAAGAAGTGATATAGATATAATATTACTCAACCATTAAAAAGAATAAAATCTTACCATCTGAAACAACATGGATGGATCTAGAGACTATTGTGCTGAAGTAAGTCAGACTGAGAAAGACAAATGCCATATGATTTTACTTATATTTGGAATCTAAAGAAAAAATAATCAAACAAAAAAGGCAGAAAAATCTTATAGATATAGAGAACATTTTGATGGTTGCTTGCTAGATAGAAAGGTTGTTGGGGGAGTGAGTGAAAAAGGAGAAGGACTTAGAAGTACAAATTGGTAGTTACAAAATAGTCATGGGGATATAAAGTATAGCATAAGAAACACAATCATTAATATTGTAATAACTATGTATGGTGACAGATCAGTACTAGGTTTATCGGTGTGATCACTTTGTAAGTTATATAAATGTCTAATCACTCTATTGTACACCTGAAACTAACCTAGTATTGTATGCCAACTGTAATTTAAAAATTAAAAAAGAATAGTAAAACATAGTCACAAAAATGTAAAGTACAGCATAAGGAATACGGTCAATAATATTGTAATAATCTATATGGTGTCAGACGAGTACCAGATTTACAGGGATGATCACTTTCTAAGGTATATAAATCTTGGAGTACTATGTTGTACACTTGAAACTAATATAACATTGTTTGTTAAATGTAATTGAAAAAATAAAATAAAAATTTAAAGTTTCAAAAAAAGCAGTATGTACACTGTGGTGTATCTTCATTTAAAAAAAATAAACTTGAAAACTTAGGGGGTAAATCCTCTATGGAAAATAATTCAAAGCTATTTCTTTTTTTTGCTGTTCATTGTCCAACTTTTTAATGTGTAATGTAACATGATTTCCCTACTCTGTAGCAGCCAGGTTATGGGTATATAAACTAATCTCAGCTAATTGGATGCAAACGTTCCAGACTATGAATCTAAAGTAACACAAGATTGAAATGATGGTTATAGTTAATTTAGAAAAACTGCTTTCATTTGTAGCAGTAGTAGTGGTTATATTTAGAAGAGATGGAGGCTTACAAGTATTGGTGGCTTTCTCTTAGCCAAATTGTTCTGGCTAAAAGATTATTATTTTGTTTTTTGCTTTTAATCCCTCCAAACCTCATTTGGTTTCTACCAGTCTTAAACTTCTATTTCCCTAGACAATATAATAATATACAGTATAATCTTCCAATACATTTCTTTTTTATTTTCCAGAATAGCTAAAGTTCATTACTTTGACTAGCAGATAAGATTAATGACAAATATCATGTATTGATACCCAATATCCCTGCACTAATGATGCTTAACAGAATCCGGATCACATATTATGGAGATTACAAGAACCCATCATGTCTGATTTAACACTTAGAAGAGATTAGTATAGTTGGATAACAAAAAGGATGTGTAAAATTTACCAAACACAATATTATTGTTTAGAATTTTGATAATGATCCATTTTCTATTACAGAAGAGATCGAGTAGAGAAAACTGGCAATAATAGATGTAGCTTTATCTATAGGACATGAACTTCAGAAACACACAGTTCTGGGTGTTGATCGTGTCCCTATTTGCCACCTGGGTACCCTAGGTAAGTTACTTATGCTTCTTCATCTGTCAAAAAATAATAAGAAATATGAGGATTATGTAATATAATATTAAATATTACATTGCAATAAGCACAAAACCTGGCACATAATTATCACTTAATCTCAAAAAACTAAAAACAGAATTACCGCATGGCCCAGCAATCCCTCTTCTAGATATTTACTCAAAAAACTTGAAAACATTTATCCACAAAGATATATGTACCCCAATGTTCATAGTAGCACTATTCACAGTGGCCAAGACATGAAAACGAACAAAGTGTCCATCGATAGATGATTGCATAAAGAAAATATGGTACATATATATAATGGAATATTATTCAGCCATAAGAAAAGATTAAATAATTCTATTTGCGATAACATGGATGGATCTTGAGATTATCATGCAAAGCAAAATAAGTCAGAGAAAGTTGAGAACCATATGATTTCATTCATGTGGGATATAAAACTGTATGCAACAAATAAAAATAAGAAACAAACAGAGACTCATGGGCACAGACAGTGGATTAGTGGTTATCAGAGCGAAGAGAGAAAGCGGGTTTGAGAATGAGGTAAAGGGGGTCAAATATTTGGTGACAGAAGGAGAT
Organism: Pteropus alecto; assembly: GCF_000325575.1. Taxonomy (NCBI): domain Eukaryota; kingdom Metazoa; phylum Chordata; class Mammalia; order Chiroptera; family Pteropodidae; genus Pteropus; species Pteropus alecto. The sequence goes on from NW_006440131.1 coordinate 155,009, forward strand.
TTAACTTTGGATGGTGAACACACAATGTAATATACATATGATGTATTATTGAATTGTACAGTTGAAACTTATTTGATTTTATTAATCAATGTTACTCCAATAATTTTAATAAAAATAAATATATATATTGTTATATATAAACATTTATTGGGCAATTATCGTAAGTCAGTGACTGCGATGCCATATATATGTTATAAATGCAAATAATCTTTCAAACAAAACTATAAAGTAAATACTGTTTTATTTTTATTTTACAGAAGAAGAGTAAAAAAATGAAACATAGAGAAGTTATAAAACATTCTCAAGGTCACACAGCAAAAATACATCCCTTCCATTTTTTCTTCTTAAGTTTGTATGTCTTTCCTCCTCCATCCATTCTTTTTATTTGATCCTTTGAGTTTCAGTTTTTTGTTGCTTTATCCTCTGTGAACTGCAAAGTCATTGCCCAACAACTTACAAATAATTCCAAGGTAATTTGTGAGTAGATCCAGGGGTCAATTACCCAGTTCTTGGTGTCTTTTTCAAGCAGATAAACAGAGACATCTATATACACCCATCTCATTGGAGAAATAATCATTTGAATCTGATATACTTTTCACTTTTGGAACACTCAAATTATCTTTTTATACATAATTTGTCTGACACCTTTAAAAGATATTACCGTCAGGTTAAGAGAAAGTAAGAAAGGACCCCTTTAGACATTCTGTGTCATGATACTCTCAGTGAAACAAAATCGATGTGCTCCAGCCTTGTTCTTGAGTGAGCAAATGTTTTCATGAGGCAGAAAGACCTATCATCTCTGGTCTCTTGTTAGATTCAGGCAGAATGAAGGATCCCATTGGCTGTTTCTCCAGATTATATTTTAAGCATGTGGCTATAGGCACTGCTGACACACCTGGATATAAATACCCCTGTGGCACAGGAGGGCAAAGGTGCTGCCAATCATCAATATCTAATTCACTCTCATTTTATAAGATGATAAAAAAAATTAAAAGCTGTTCTAAAAGCAGAAGGATTTGGATCTGGCTTGGTACCAGGCCCTGTAGCTATGCTCATGAATCAGTGTTGTTTTTTCTCTTGTGTGCAAGCCCATTCTTGAACTCATGCCACCTGTTGTTGCTGCTATTTTGTATTCAGGCTTCTTTTTTTGTAAAGAGTGTGAGGAGTTCTGATTGACAAGTATTTTATTTTATTTTTTTTATTTTTTAAGGAATGTTTTCAGATGAGGATGAAATGCAGCTCTTCATTTTCAGTAATGTGCTGAGATCTCAGACCACACAATACGATAGGAGGCGGATTATAATGCTACACTCAACAGCAGGCTGGAACATGGATTAGGCAAGTATGATCAGCAAGTGACACCTTTTCACACACCCTTCAATAATTTTATAAGTCCTCTTTTGGAAATATTTCCCAGTGTTTTAGACAAATATATAATACCTAAACAACAAAATTGTACATTTCTTGATTGCATATTTATTTAAAAATTTATTTACCAATCTCATATTTCCACCACCTACTAAGAGTTATACTTAGTGCATGGGGAATCTGTCCAATATTTGATCTAAATGACAAGTCTTGTAAATAAGAGAAAAAAATATACAGGATATATATGTCTTATGTGTACAAATTAGCTCCTTCGATTTCAAATTTAATTGGTAATTTTATGAAAAATGTGCAATTAAAAAGTAGCTTTTGCTAACATATGAGAGTTTAGAGCGATAATTTTTATAGCTAAAATATCTAACTCTCTAGGAAACCACATACTAGCATTTCATTATCAGCCAAAGGGATATTTATTAAAATGGATTTTGTGAAATATATCCTATTGTTTCCTTTTACCAGGAACCCTTTGGAATGAGCACATAATATCTATAAATCATTAACATGGTGTGTTCCTGAGTCAGGTAATCATTTAGTCAGGTAACAATTTGGTTAACTTTATTGAGCTCTTTTCTTTATATAAAAATAGGAAATATTATCTCTACTCCATGAAAGAATGAAATGCTTTCAACATGTTTTCAGGAGAAAGACACTGTTTTAAATCTCCATATTATTTCAATGTAATAAAGGTATGTATGGAAGACTAAGAGAATAGAAGCCACTGTTTTTTTCCTCTATACTGCTTTTGAAAAGAGAACAAAGGACTTATTAATCTTGAAATACCTGTGTGTCCCAGTATCATAAATTATTACTTTTCATCATCACTTACTCTGTTTTCTAGATAGGTGGATATTTCCTGGTCTATATACACCTGCAGTTGTGCAAATGGATCCTACCGAATGTTATCAGGCTTTTAACCAAAATCTAATCCTTTTGGAGGATTTATTTTTATGTGCCTTCTGCTTTAGGAAGATGGGATAGAAAAGGAAATGATCTTAAGAACTCTCTAGTCTTATATCTCACCTAGTTATAGATGCTGCTATATATCTTCAAGCACAACATATGATGCATATTCACATATACACAAGTACACACTATATGTGCCAGTACACTTTATATAAAATTTCTCATTGGATACTTACATCAAGAGAAACTTCAGTGCTAAAACAATATTCTAAAAACTTCCAAGTCTATCTTTCCATCCCCATCACTTGTAGTGCTGAAGGTTTTCCAGGGTCTCCTCCATTTTCGATGTCCTTAATCCCCTTACCTAAATGTCAGAAAAAGTAAGGGGAGAGTATTGAGTTACTGGCATAATATAAACTTGAGAATAGAACCAACTACTATCATTTTGTAAATTCAAAACAACTATGCATGGGCACTCAAAGCTCAATAATGAACACTTACATTATTACAAAATCTTTCACCCTAAAACTTTTGCTGTGACTTGTAATGGAGTAGGTAGCATATCAGCAATAGTTCTGGTCTAGTAACATCAGACTCATTGTGAAGACAACAGAAAGAGTACAGAGATAATACAACAGTGAAATCTCAAACCACTAAACATGATTTTCTTAAGTTTTAATGGGGCTGTTTAAGAATCTACATGAAGGAATTTCTTTTTCTTTAAAAAAAATTAATCAGTTAAAATCCATACCACTGCACATAATATAGATTCTGATCCATTTGTTGCCATACTCACTTTCTACTGGGATCATTTGGAATTTTGGCCCTGACTCCTCTAAAACCATCCTAAAAGGAAAAAAAAAAATTCAAAGCCAGAAAGTTCATTTTATAAAGGGCTGCCACCAGATTTTACCAGTCAACATTTCTGGGCTTCAGTTTACTCATCTGGGAAGAGAAGTGAGAATATTGCGTAACAACAACTCTATATCTGGTTTATCTCTAACTTTGTATGAATGTAGGAGGGCCACAATATTACCTTCATTTTCCATCATTTTTTTTTTATAATAAGTATGAATAACAGTCAAAAGTAAGAATATTTTTTTTCCTGCAGTCCTTAAAATCTTTTCATTGTAAACCTAGCAGGGAATAGCTTCATACTATAACATGACTTTCTTAAAATTTCATTTATTTTGAGACAATGTTATGTAGCTCACTCCATGTAGATAGAATTTCCCTGAAGTTTCTTCTTCATCCTACCCTCCTTACTCCTATATTGCTGAAGTACCAACTTAGGGAAGGACCTCATTATACTGGTGATGATGAGACTGATGAAAATAAGGGTATAAGAAAAAGCTTCCCCAGTTTCTCTTTCCCACTTTATACAACTTGGATCAAAGGTCTGAAAGGAAAGAGTCTTTGAAGCAGTAGGTATTGGAAGTGAAAAAGGATGTAAGGAACTATTTCTTAAGATTGGCAGAAATAGATTGTAAAAAAGAAATATATTGTAAGGCATAGTGAACTCATTTCTACAGTCTGAGAAATGCATTTGTTTATTTGTCGGGTTGCGTTGTTTTTGTTGTGGTGGTTATTCAGCAGCATTGACAGGAGGCTGTAGCTTACATAATACATTGTCTCCAATCTCCGTTAATTCTCTTCTAAAATTCAATCTCATTAATATGGGTTACAAAATGTTAGATAGCCTTTCCTTTGGCTTTCTCTCTAGTCTCATTTTGCACCACCCTTCTTTCCTTGCTCCCAGGAGGCCCACTTCTTATAGTCTATGTCGTTACCTGTCTGAACTTTTTTTCATCTCTTCCCACTGCACCATGATTATTTCTGCCTCCAGGCCATTGCGTATGTTTAACACACTTTCTTCAATATTTCTTCTAACTGATTTATATTATTCTTTTTGTTCTCAGAAGAGATGCCAACTCTCAAACTTTCTCTCAAAACTGCCTGCCATTCTGAGGTGGATACTCCTTGTTTACATTTCCATATCACGCAGTCTTTCTATTACCATAGCAATTGTACTCTTATCTGTCTATTGCCATATTAACATCCAGTCTCATTTCTTTAAATACTATCCATGTACCAATGACTCCCAAAAGTATATTTTCTGTCTTGACCGCTCCTGAAAATTCCAGACTCATACCTAATTGTCTATTGAACACCTTCTTTTGGGAATGCTAATAGACATCTCAAAATTAATATGTCTAAAATCAAACTTTTGATTTTTTATTCCCCTCAAATACGTTTTCTCTTATTATTTCCTATCTCAATTAATGACAAATCCATTTCTTCCACTTTCTCAGGACAAAATCTTGGAGTCATATTGAGTTCAAGTCACCATCTTCTCTCACTGGGACTGTTGCAACAATTTTCTATCTCATTTTCTTTCTTCTACCCTTTACCCACTTCAGAAAATTCTCACTGCAAAAACTAGAGTGATAAAGTTAAAACATAATTTAGAATATGCTACTGTTTCTTTTTTTCTCTTTGAATTAGTATTCAGAGTGAAACTTAATGCCCTAACAATGGCCAACAAGACTCTCTGATATCTTCCCTATCTCCGATTTTGTTTTTTATTACATGCTCCTTTCATTGCCACTCCAGAAATATTGATTGATATGCTGACTTACTTGTTACTGTTCCTCAGCTTTGTCAGTCACTGTCTCCCTTCAGGGAGGGCCTTTGTATTTGCTGTTTCATCTAATTCAAAATAGTCTTCTTCTAAGAGCTGCATGAGTCACATATTAACCTCTTTCAGGCTTCTGCTCTAATGACTTTTTATTAGTGAGAGTAAGAAATATATCTCTTTTGAGTTATAGTCCAAGGTCTAAAGACATAGCAGTTCCTATGTTTGTTTAATGAATGAATAAACAATCTTAATTTTCCCTATGGTCTATTTCATACCAGTATGGTTATTATTGGTGGCATATAGTTAGGTGAATATCTGTTCTTCCTGCAGTAGTAGTAGACAGTTTTCAACAGATTAGCTTAAAATTTTAAAAAGTTTATTTCTACAGAAACATTTACATATGGAGTAGTTGGTTTGATTTGAGCAAACCATTCATATTTAATTTCAGGTGCAAAAGGAGGTGAGTAGGCTTTTATTTTATTTTAAACTTGCCTGGAAATTTGATATGTTCACCATGTATAATGTTTATTTTTTCCAGTTAAACTTTACTCCTGAAATATTACCCATTTATAAGGTATGAATTGGTTCTAACTCAAGGAGAAAAATTAGAATTCAAACAACAGCATTATACAAATCCTAATCTTTGAGGGAAAATAAATTTGTATGCCTCCAGAAAACATAGCATATATATTTGTACAATGCATTCTTTCTTCTAGCTATTCTTCAATATATATTATATTTTTAAAATATTGGACATAAAGCATAAGTTCTCTAAATAAAATTGCATTTTTCATTAGGAGTGATAAATTTCATCGGAAAGAGGAAGAATAATTATATTTATCACCCAAGGAGTAGGAGACACCAGCTTCCATCCCCCACAAAGATAAACAGGTAGACAGCTATCCATGTACAAAAATAGCTCAGGAGTCCACATAAGAAACTTCAGCACATAGTTGGGGTGGGGGGAACTAGAATAACCACACAAAAAATAAAGGAAGAATAACTTCATTTTGCCTGAATTATCCCATTCTCCAGACATGCACTACTCAGTGACAATAAGGAACTCCTCAGCTTGAAAGAGTTCTCACTAAGAAATGAACAACGATCTCCCCCCTTCATTCAGGGCACTGAATAAAAGACCCACTTCAGTTTCATTCCACCCAGATACTGTCAAAACTGAGATATAGAGAGATGGCTTGGAACAAAGAAGAAGGGTAGGAGTTACCAGAATCAACCACACAATGGGAGTGAATATAATTCTTATAGGCCTGCTATAAAAAGGCTGCAAACAGCTTTCATCAGTGAAGAAACCAAAGGCCAACACATCTACTGTGGCTCCTTCTGCAGATATCACTGCTGAAGATCCCTCCCCCCCACACACATAGAGGTTTTCAAGTTAGAAGACATTAGCTACCTCATTCCCACTCTCCTCCTCTCTGCCCCAAATTTTGCATTGGCAGCCAGCCCCAACCTCTGAGGTTACATGAGTGCAAGGCAGCAGCCTAGACCCCCACAGATGATCCCCACCTCTGTATGCACACTTGGGACTAGTACTTCCAGCTGTACACCTTCAATACACTGGCCCAGCTCCTGTTACCAACCTCTGCTGCCATGCACATGCCTGGACAAGACCCTAAAGCCACAGGAGTGCATGTTACTAGCCAGGGACCCATATCTGACTCTGAGGTCAGATCTGGCCTTATTTCCTGTCATTTGCCTGCACTCTTCTTCAGTTATTCCCTGTGTATACACAACTGTACTTAACTAGCCCTACTCCACTCATTGGCCTCACCACCATGCATGTGCTTAAGTGAAACCTTACAGTCACAGGTATGTACACCAAAAGACATGGTCCCTGTACCTTCTAATACACCTGTATTTGGTCCTAGATCTTGCTACTGGCTCTAGCCCTTACATAACCTGTGTCTGCAACTGAGACCTGCCGCTACAAGGCATCTGTAGTCAAACTCTGAAGCCGAGTGTGTTCACACCACTGTCTCTGGCCACCACTGCTGCTTATCTTGGTCCCCAGCCACTGGAACTGGAGAAACTACTGAGGATCCCCCAAAGCTCTTACAGCCACTGTAGACCCCAAAGACCTGAGCCAATGAGACCTCATGTCCTTCTTGGATCCAGAGCCACTGCATGCCCCTGACCTTAGCACCCTACCTCACTAGACCCAGGGTCACAGCACACTTCAGCATGTTTCAATCTGCAGATGAAGGTTAGTCCATAAAGTCTGGAAGAGGTGACTGCTTTATCAAATGCACAGACACATACAAGACTACAGGGAACATGAAAAATCAAAGAAACATGACAGCACCAAATGAACACAATAAACTTCCAGTAACTAACTTCAAAGAAATGGAGATACATGAAATGCCTGAAAAAAACTTAGAACAATTATTGTACATATGCTCAGAGAGCTACAATAGGACACAAAATCAGATAAACAATACAAGGACAAACTGAGAAGTTCAACAAAGTGATAGAAAACAATTTTAAAACCTGGAAATTTTGGAACTGAAGAATAAAACAAACTGAGAAATTAAATGGAGAGCTTCAACATTATACTAGAGCAAATAGAAGAAACACCCAATTAACTGGAATACAGATTATTTGAAATGATATAGTCAAAGGAGCCAAAAGAAAAACAGAGTGAAAAAGAATGAAGAAAGTCTACCAGATTAATGGGATATCATTAGGAGAAATAATCTATACGTATTTGGAATTCCAGAGGGGAAGAGAGGGTGAAAAGGACAGAAAGCTTATTTAAAGAAATAATGACTAAGAACTTCCCCAAACTAGGCAGAGATTTAGATGTCCAAGTTTGTGAAACTCAAAAGGTCCCCAAACAAATTCCACACAATTAGATCTTCTCCAAGACACATTATAATAAAACTGCCAAAAATCAGAGACAAAGAGAATCTTGAAAGCAGCAAGAAAATGAAGCCTGTCACTTACAAAGGATCCCACATAAGACTATCAGTGGGTTTCTCAGCAGAAGCCTGACAGGCCAGAAGGGAGCATGATATTTTTAAAGTGCTAAAAGAAAAACTGCCAACCAAGAATATGTTATCTGGAAAAGTAGACCTTCAGGAATTAAGGAGAGATAAAGAATTTGCCAGACAAACAAGAGCTGAAAGAGTTTATTGCCACTAGTATTTCTCGATGTACAAGAAATACTTGAAAGGAATTCTACAAGCTGAAATGAAAAGATGCTACTTAGTAACACGGAAACATGTGCAAATATATAATACATTGGTAAAGGTAATTGTATAGTCAAACTTAAGATACTTAGATACTGTAATATGGTGCTGTGTTAATCACTTATCCCTTAAAGAGTAAAGGACAGAAGTGTTAAAAGCTATAGCTACAATAAGTTGCTAATTGATGCACAATATAAAAGATGAAACTATGACATCAAAACAATAAAAATGTGTGTGTGGGGGGGAGTAAAGAGGTACACATACAGAAATAGAAAAAATAATCTTAAAACTCATATGGGACCACAAAAGTCATCAAATTGCCAAAGCGATCTTAAGAAAGAACAATGCTGGATTAATTAAACTTCTTGATTTCAAACTATATTACTAAACTATAGTAATCAAAACAAAATGCTATTGGCATAAAAACAGAAACATAGACCAATAGGACAGAACTGAGAGCTCTCAAATAAATCAGTGCATATACATTCTATTAATATTTAACAAAGGAGCTAGAATATTTAATGGGGGAAAGGATAATCTCCTCAATATATCATGCTGGGGAAAACTGGATATTCACATGTAAAAACTTTTGAACTTGACCGCTTTGTTATACCACTGATAAAATTAACTCAAAATGGATTAAGGACTGAAATGTAAGACACAAAGCCCTAAAACTCCTGGAAGAAAACATAGCGGAAAATTTTTTGACATTGTTCTTGGAAGGGATATTTTTTGGATATGACCAAAAGTCCAAGCAACAAAAACAAAAATCAACAAGTAAGATTACATCAAATAAAAAAACTTCTACACAAGAGAAGAAATAATGAACAAAATAAAAAGCTACCCTACAGAATGAAAGAAAGTATTTGCAAACCAAATATCTGATAAGGAGTTTATTTCCAAAATATATAAATAATTCATAAACTGAATAGCAAAATAGTCTGATTAAAAACGAGCAGAGGAACTGAATAGATATTTTTCCAAAAAAGACATCCAAATGACCAACAAGTACATAAAAATATGTTTAATATCACTAATCATAAGTGAAATGTAAACCAAAATCACAATGATATAATACGTCACACCTGTTGGAATGACTTTTATAAGACAGACGAGCTAAACGCTGATGAGTATGTGGAATAAAAAGGGAACCCTTGTTCACTGTTGGTGAGAATGTAAATTGATACAGCCAGTGTGAAAAATGGTATGGAGTTTATTCATTTTTTTTTTTTAAATAGAGCTACTATATGGTTCAGCAATCCTCCTTCTTGGGTATATAGTCTAAGAAAATAAAATCACTACCTTGAAGATATATCTGCGCCCTCATGTTCTCTGCAGCATTACTGTAATAGCCAAGTCATGGCAGCAATCTCAGTGTCCTTGAAAAAAGTCCTAATTCAAACAACTAAAAGAGCTTCATTTTCTTGTAAAAAACTAAGGCAGGAAATTGATAAAAATTGAGTAATTTTCAATCCAATGAATTTTATTAAGATGTAAATTGCTCCCTAAAATTATTTTCAAACAAACAATTTAAAGAAAACCCTGGCCTATTTTTCTTTCACATCCATGAAGTTACTTGTTTTGGATATTATTTTAGAACTATTGGCTTTTCACTAAATATAATATTTTTAAATAACGTTTTTTCCTTTAATATTTGTCTTGGGGTCAAAATTGTGTTATGTTGTTGCTATTCTACTTTTCTTTGTACAAAATATCATAGACTAGCCTAGCCTAATTTAAAGGTACTCGGAACACAATATCCAAAGAGCACTGGCAACATAGTTCATTGTAAGTACTGTTTGTTTATCCTCCTGATTGCATGATTGACTGGAGTTACAGCTTGCTGCCAATGTCCAATAACATGAGAAAGCATTGTGTCACATCACTAGCTCAGTAATGGATCAAAATTCAAAGTAAGATTTCTACTGAATGCGTATCACTTTTGTACCATCATAAAGTTGAAAATTCTGTTAAACCATAAGTCAGAGACAATTAGCATATTTCTTGGAAAATTTCTAGCAGCGTAGGTATATTTAGAATAAAATCCGAAACATCCTCTTTACTGACTTTTTTTGTTAGCCTTGCTCCCTTCCTTAGAGGTAACCACTGTTTATTATTTGAAGCTAATGTCCCTACCTTTTCTTATGTATTTCCATAAATGTATCTTCTTATATATAGCATTTCTTGGTGACTTTTTTCTCTTTTGAAACTGTGCCCAAACACATTATAATTATGAATATTTATAATGTAAGAAAGACACATCCCATGTATAATAATGTAACAGAGAATTTTCAAATACTGAAATCATATAATTGATTTCTTCTATCAGGAAACATTAAGCATTCACTACCATGCTAGGTTTAAGTATGGAGAGATTAATGTGGATTGAAATATAAGGTTTTGTAAAAATGCAGCTTAACTCAGACCTTAAAGAATTTTCAGCCATAAGAAAATAGAGATTAAGACTCATGACATTTCAGTTGAGGGTAGCAGCATGATAACAGCCCAAGAATAACTATGATGAATATGAAGAAAAGATATAGTTAAGCAGAAAAGGGAGAGATAAGATTGGACAGGAGAATAAAGCAAAGCTGTTTGGTCTTGATGTAGAAGTCAATGCGGAGCAGAGTTATGCTTGCAGGTACATTAGGAAATGTACCCTAATGGCACTAAATAAAATGGACTGCAGATAGGACAGCCTCGATATTAGGGAAATAATGAGATGGTATTCAAATATGGGTATGAGACATTCTGAACTAGTATAGTGGGAACGGAAAAAGAGAAGTTAATTTGAAGTGTTTTCAGAAAAAGAAATTAGATGATTTAATGATAAGTTTGATAGATTAAGGAAAAAGCATGACTCAGAGATAAACTCAAAATTTTGAATTTCAGAATGGTGGACATCTTACAAATCAAACGGCAGAAAAGGAGTCTGACAATGGGCAAGGATAGGAGGATCAGAGAGGGAGTTTGATTAATTTATAATTAAATGTGCATAAAATGTTTATTTTAAGCAGAAAATGTGTAGTTTAATTTTCTAAATTAAATAAATAATTGTCTTCATCATCTGCCTTATCATCTTCTACACTACAACACTTGAGCATGAAGAGTTCCACATTTAATGACAAGTTAGTGTTTGGAATTACAAAGAACTGGGCCATGTAAGGGTCTTGAAATCGCATTATGGTTTCACAGCTACCGATCTATACCTTGCTAAACTTGTCATAGCCTTTGATATGTTAGAGTCCTCTAAAGAGGATGTTATGTCACTGCATCTCAAGTCTTTATCTAGGCCTTAGGGATACCTCTTGTTATAGCACATCAGAGAATAGCAGAGATAACAAGTGGCTCCTTAGCCAGATGGCATAATGCCTAACTGAAGGGAAACAAGATATCCATAGAGGAGTTTCCATTATGTTGTGAGATTTTAAGAGACCCCTTAGGAATCAGGCCTCCACAGATATTCCATTCTGCAATGGATGAGATGAGAAAAGATACAAAATTGTTTGTTGTTTTTATCCTTTCCTATCTATCTCCCACCCCCCATAAAGTTCTATCAGGCAAGGAACATACGTATTTGGTGGAGGATCTTTAGTTAAAATCGAAAGGTATGTCAGACATGGCTGTTTTCAAATTCCAGTGTTACATCTGTTGTAAAATCAGACAAAGTGTCACTGAATTGAGGTGAAGTGCCTCTGACATTTTGAGCAGATAAGACAAATGAACACAATCTTTCCCCGTCTTAATTTTCAAAATACTGGGATCCATGTCCAGAATAACGTTTTGAAAAAAATAGTATTCAGATGTTTTGAGCAAAGCAGATCTCAACAGTAACAGAAGTGATCTAACCAAAACACAAAACCAAGCCGTTGCATTGTTCTAATTTTAGTGACTTTAACAAGATATGAACTCTGAACTGCAGATGGCTAAGTCATGTTGCTAGGCAACTTTGCTTCTTCTATGTAAAATTGGTCCTTTTGGGTTAATACTGCAGTTTGCTTAAATCCTTCACTTTGAGCAAGTAGAAGGCTGGGCCAGTCAAATCAGAAATTGATAGCTGGGTGAGACAGTTACAAGTGTACACACTGTTTGGTATTCTTTTGTAACCATTTACACTGCTACACAACTAATTGTTACAACTAAAAAATTATAACATGAAATATAGCAGCCATTCTTTCTCTAAGAAGAGGAGCTTATAAATTTACTTGGTCCAAAGTATCTCCTTCTTCAGTAATACATCAAACTGTGCAGTTCCATCAGTCTGAATCAATTAGAAATTACTCACAAAGTAAATTACATTGAAAAGCTTTGATTTGTTACTAAAGTTTGTTACAATTCTCTTCAATGTTAAAAGACTGAAAGCAAAAATGTAATAATGTGACAGTATAGTAAAATGTAACTTTTATTGAGATTGATGAGAACCTATTTGCTACAATATTTGCTTTTAATAATTTAATTTTTCAATCATGGCAGAGAGAGCCGTAAATATTTGATTATGAAGCTCTTACAGTTTAAAAACTGGTTTGAACTGCTTCCCGATCTTTTGAATATACTTATATCTCTTTTGATAATAATCTCATTCACAATATGGCTCTAGCTCTTAAATTAGTTCCTTCTTTGCACGCTTCTGTTTAATTACCACACAACTAATTTACTGTATACATCAAAAGCTTGCTAAAGTTAATTGAGGAATGACAACTCTCCTCTGCAAAATCTAAGTAAATGATTGAGAGCTGGATATTAACTTTCATATTTACAGAAGTTTTTGGAAAGTTTCTCTTCATTAGAAGCAGTCAGGTGCAACTGCAACCCCTTGAAAATATATCTGAGTTATTTGCAAGAAGTGAAAGCCGAAAGTGGAAACAGAAAAGATTCCTATGCTTAGCGAATGTCAAACGTGATCGCCATTAAATTTACCTGTTTAGACCTAATTGGCTTTCTTAAAAATCAATATGTTTATAAAGAACACAGATTCATTTAAAAGTGAATAAGATGTTGGTACTTAAATACTCAATATAAAGAACTATTTAAAAAAAACAATTATGGAACAATCTCTACATTTTAAACCACACATCTGTTACAGTAGCAAAAGGTATATGGTTGCATTTGCAATGATTCTGAAAATGTTATCATCAAAATCTGATTGCTCACAAAATGTACTGTTCAAATGAAGCAGAAAACAAATGAATAAATAAACTTACTTGCCATTTTTGGCTCATTAGGATCTTGTAGAAATTTCTCTGTAAGAATTGCTCCAGAGTGCTTTCCTTGCTTCATGATGAAAACCTGGACAATGAAGAGCTTTCCATGATATGTTTGCAAGGCACAACTACTGCAGATGATTCTTGTTTCCAAGTGGTGATTTATATCTGGGCACTGAATTGGACAATTTATTTGGAAATTAACTTACCATTTAGCCATAATTACTCCTGCGGCTGGTCACATCTATCCATAGATGAATAGATTCTTTCCATTATGCTGCTTACCTTTTATTATGAAATTCAAACATTCAAGATATTATCTGCAGATTTCCTAGCAAAATAGAGTTGTGTGCAGCTTGTTAGCTAGCCTTGATATAACTTGACTGCTTTTAATACACTTGAAATAGTTTAAAGTTCCAAATCCAGCTTAATATATCTGTACTATGAGAATTCTTCCAGTATAAAGGGTGACATCTTTGAGTATTCATGGCATACACAGACATACTAACAGTGTGGTGATGGATAAAATGTTTCCTAATTTGCAAATAAAAAAAAAAAAAAGAAGAAGATTTCATGTGGGGTGTGGATTATTCACTGCCAAATTTTATAATTAATTTATTAATTGGAGAGCAATGATTACTACAACCGATTAGGATTTACTTAAGAAACTACATGCCAAACTTACACAATTTCCTTTTGTTAAATTTTATTTTATTGTAGTAAGAATACTTAACACGAGTTCTACCATTTCAACAAACTTTTAAGTGCACAATATAATATCATTGACTATAGGTAAAATGTTGGACAGCAGATCTGTAAAACTTATTCATCTTATGTGACTGAAATTTTATTCCTATTGATCAGCAATTCCCCATCTTTCCCTCACCACAGACCCTGGCAACCACCAGAACTCCTTGATTCTATGAATTTGACTATATTAGATCTTTCATTTAAGTAGAATCATACAGTATATCTCTTTCTGTGAATAGCTTATTTCACATAGCATAATGACCTCAAACTTCATCCATCTTATTGCCTGATGAAGAATTTTCTTATTAAGGCAGAATAATATTCCATTGTATATATACTGCATTTTCTTTTTTAAAATATTCTTATTTTTTTAAAATTATGGTTGACATACAATATTATGTTTCAAGTGTGCAATATAGTGATTAGACATTTATATAACTTATGAAGTAATCACTCCAACATATCTAGAACCCATCCAAAATCATACAT
>NW_006440131.1:169628-176676 GCF_000325575.1 Pteropus alecto
CCTTGGAACTATTTTGTAACTGCCAATTTGTACTTCTTAATCCCTTCAATTTTTTTTATCCTTCCAATCACCTTCTCATCTAGCAATCATTAAAATATTCTCTCTATATATGAATCTGTTTTTGTTTTGTTTATTTTGTTCTTTAGATTCCATATAAAAGTGAAATAATATGGTATTTGTCTTTTTCTGTCTGACTTATTTCATTAGCATAATAACCTCTAGGTTCGTTCATTTGTCATGAATGGCAAGATTTAATTATTTTTCATGCCTGAGTAATATTTCATTGTATATATGTACCACCTCTTCTTTTTTTTTATTTAACTTTTTATTAAAATTATTGGGGTGACATTGGTTGATAGAATATATATGATTAACTCAGAACATGGCCCCTCCACATACTCAGAAGATTGATAGCTGCCCAGCCAGCAGCCAAGGAAGACAGTACACAAAATGCTTTCAGCAGTGCCCACTCCCACGGATGTTTTCTGCTGCTCCCATGGACATTATCTGCTCCTGTAACCAAGTAGCACAACTTGCTCCCATCTGTCTGAGAAGGCGGCTGCTCCTCCATCAATGAAGTAACTCCTCCCTCTGCTTGTGTACATAAATAACTCTGCACTTGGTCAGCAGCAGTTTTTTCTTCCTGTGGTTCCAATTAGCCACCGCTGAAGCTTCCCTGCCTCATGAGTAATAAACAGCATTTCTCACCCCTCTGGTCCTCCTGTGGTTTTTCCAGAATATCCAAACCTAGAGGCAAGTTCCAGGCCTGGGGCTCCTGCATTATAAGTGGCTTCTCATCACAGAACAAAATCCAAACTCTTTGCCACGGCCTCTAAGGCTCTACAAGATCTGCTACCAGCCTACCTCTCTGAAGTCATTTACCTACCATGCCTTCCTCTCCCAGAGCTATAGCCATTGGGTCTCTGAGGAGCTTTATCCAAAAACCAAAGGGAAGCCATTAAAGGAGTTTGCTTAGATTTACATTTCAAAAAAATCACTCAGGCTGAAGTGTGCAGAGCAGATCTAGAGGGACTGTGAAGATAAAGACATTGAGAAGGTATTGTTGCCATAGGCTTGGGTGGGGGAAATGCAGAAGTTCAAATGCCAACTCCAACACTTACTAGTTTTATGACCCTAGGTCCTCATTCTTGACACTTGTTATGCACCAGATACAGTTCTAGGTTTTTTGTTTGTAGTAGTAACTCATGTAATGCTTTCTAAATTCTGTTTCCTCTTGTCAAATAAGGATTAAAAAAAATAGTCCCTGATTCTCAGGATTCAATAATCCTGAAGATTAAATACATTATTTATTTGTAATGGGTCTTGCCACAGTGTTTGACACAAGATCAGCACTCAATAAATATTAATTATTATACTTATCAACACAGGCTTTAGCCTCAGAAAAAATATAAGTGAATGCATTTAGGCAGTATTATGACGGAGGAACATGATGGACTCGAGCTGAACTACCTACATTATAAATCTTCAACCTACCACTTACTAGCTGTCAGGCCTTGGATATAATATGCCTCATTTATCTTATGTGTAAAATGAGGATGATAATAATTGCATCTACCTCATACGGTAGTTGTGAGAATTAAATGAGTTAATATGCATACATTATTTGCTTGATCCATAGTAAATGGGCTAATGAACTCAATAAGCAATGAACTCAATAAATGTCTGTTATTGTCACTATCATTGCTGTCTGAGGTATATCTGCCCAATTCTACTGAGTCGGTGACTTTATTTGTGCTTTTTAGTATGCTCATAGAGTCAAGATTCTTATAGACTCAACTCATTTTAATTGTCATCCTTTGTTTTTCTGTGTGTATGTTTTTTGTTTGTTTTTACTTGTCACTACTTGACCAGTGGGAGGGCTTTTCAGACTGGATTAACTGCCATTAAACAACAATAATACCCCACATAAATCTGAAAAGAGTCTTTCTGAAAGCATGTAGTATAGTAGTATAGTAGTTACAAGCATGCATTCCACAATCAAACTACTTGAGTTCAAATCCCAGATCTGCCATTCACCAGCTATGTGGTCTAGAACAAGTGATTTCACCTTCTTCTACATCAGCGTCACATCATCTCTGTACCACGAGGATGATGGCGGTACCAGTGTTTATCTACTAAGGCTGTTGTGAGAATTAATTCATGTAAAGTTTGTAGGATAGCATCTGGCATTGAGTAATACTACAATTCATGTTGGTTTTCATTATTAAAAGCACCTAGCCCAAAGTAGATACCCAATACATGATCATTATAGTTAGTATTACTGTTATTACAATTCACATGTGTATATTACTTTACAAATTTTTACTCACTTTGACATTCATTATCACATTTGAATTATACTAAGGTCATGCCGAAAAACCAGAAAGGGATTACCAATTCCAGTTTACAGATGAGAAAATTGTGATTGGACTGGACTTATTATTTGTATTTCTGATGTTTTACATGCCATTTTTTTGATTTTGCAAAGAAATCCTGAAACTCCAACATAAGATTAAAGATTAGTTACCACGACGTTATCATTTTTAAAAAGTTTTTAAATCAGTAAATTATCTATGATTCCTTTAAAAAGACTGGCTGAATAGAATCAGTTGTGACCTCATTAATAATCAGCTATAACCTAATAACATGTAACTATTAAGTTATAATAGCCAACGGTAGCATGGAACTGTGAAACACTTCACCGTCTGGGAAATTAAAAGTGTGTATGAATGAGGGACTCTCAAATGTCAACCAGAATACAGGTTAGTGCCATACTCCACAGGTAATCTCTGCTATCTAAGTCACTGCATAAAAGTCACCTCAGGTTTAGCAGTTATGATGACTGGCCATGACCAGTGGAGGAGCCGTTGTGCACAAGTTGACCCTATTGCATAGGATTTGCTTTAGAAGTGCTCTATTGCCTGCAGAGTCTGCCCTTTGGGTTTGTTGTTCCTGGAGGTGTTTGTTTGGTGCTTTGCATACTGTATTGTCTTCCTCATTTCATCTGTAAGTGTATATTTAGTTTGTTTCAACATTTAGGTATTGTAAATAGTGCTATAATGAACATGAGAATGCTAATTTCTTTTTTAAGATTCTTATATCAATTATTTTGTATAAATACCTGGGATTGCTGGATCATATGGTATTTCTATTTGTAATTTTCTGAGGAATCTCCATGCCATTCTTCATAGTTGCTAAATGATTTTACATTCCCCAAAACAGTGTAAAATGTTTTAAATTTCTCCACATTTTTACCAATGCTTGTTGCCTTTTTTTTTTTTTTAAATCAAAAGTCATATCAAAAGTCATCCTGACCACATCAGGTCATAACTTGATTACTTATTTTAATTTGCATTTCTCTGATTATTACTGATGTTTAGCACCATTTTATACACTTCTTGGACATTTGTATGTCTTTTTTGGAAAAAATGTCTCCATTCAGTCCATTATTTTTAAGTCAGACCATTAGTTATTTTGCTGTTGAGTTCTCTGAGTTCTTTTTACATTTGTAGATTAGTCTTTTACCATATATATAAAGATATATAGTTTAAAAATATTTTCTCCCATTTTATAAATTACCTTTTATTCTGTTGATGCCTCCTTCCTTTGCCGTGAAGAAGTTTGATGTAGTACCACTTGTCTATTTTTGCCTGTGTTTTTTCTGTCATACACATGAAACCATTGCCAAGACCAACGTCATTATTATTTTTCCATATGTTTTACTCTACACGTTTTATAGTTTCAGGTTTTGTATTTAAGTCTTTAATCCATTTTGAGTTAACTTTTGTATATGATATAAGATAAGGTTATGATTTTATTATTTTGCATATGAACATTCAGTTTTCTCAACACCATTTGTTGAAAAGATTATATTTTCTCCATTGTTATTCCTGGCATCTTTGTCAAAGAATGATTTACTATAGATGCAATAAGTTATATTTTAAATGTCATTATGATTTTGATAGGAATTGTTTTGAATCTGTAGATTACTTTAAGTGGTATAAACATTTCAACTATATTAATTCTTCCAATCCTTGAACACTTAAATGCCTTTACATATATTTGCACGTCTTCTTTAATTTCTTTCATCAATGTGTTTCTGTTTTCAGTATATAAGGGTTTTGACTTCTTAGCTTAATTTATTCCCAAGTATTTTGTTCTTTGTGATCCTATTATAAATACATTTTTTTTAATTTCTAGTTTTGATACTTTATTGTTATTATATAAAAATGCATCTGATTTTCGTGTTTATTTTGTACCATAAACACTATTGTATTTGTTTCAACAGATTTTTTAAATCAAATCTTTAAGGTTTTCTTTATATGAGATCATATTATCTGAGAACAGGACTAACTAATTCTTCCTTTCTGATCTGGATGCTTTTTATTTCTTTTACTTTTGTAATTACTCTGTCTAGCTCTTCTAGTATTGTGTTAATAGATGTAGTAAGAATGAATATTCTTGTTTTTATCCTGATCCTACAGAAAAACTTTTCAATTTTTACCACTGAGTATGATTTTAGCTGTGGACTTTTCGTATATGGCCTTTATTATGTTGAGATACTTTCCTTCTCTTCTTAGTTTATTGCCTATTCTAGTTTGTTCCTTTCATTAAAGAGTGTTTGAATATTATAAAATGTGTTTCTACATGTATGATGACAGTCATCTATTTTTTTATTCTGTTAATGTAGTGCTAGATTTGGTTTGCTAGTATTTTTCTTGAGGATTTTTGCATATATATTTATCAGGGATATTGAACTAAAGTGTTATTCATTCTCCTTGTGATATCTTTTTCTTTCTTTCTTTCTTTCTTTCTTTCTTTCTTTCTTTCTTTCTTTCTTTCTTTCTTTCTTTCTTTCTTTCTTTTTTCTTTCTTTTTTCTTTCTTCTCTCTCTCTCTCTTTCTTTTGTCTGGATTTGGCATCGGAGTAATTTTGGCTCCATAGAATGAGTTAAGAAGTATTCCCTCCTGTTCAGTTTTTCTGAATAGTTTGAAAAAAGTTGCATTTATTCTTTTTCAAATGTTTGGGAGAATTCACAAGTAAAGCCACCAGCTCTGGGCTTTTCTTTATTGACAGGTATTTGGTTACTGATTTAAACTACAAAGTAATTGTAGTTCTGTTCAGGCTTTCTATTTTTTCATTATTCAGTCTTTGTCTTATGGTTCTATGAATTTATTTCTTTTAGGTTTGTATGGCATTGTTTATAGCAGAATTTTTGATCCTTTAATTTCTGTGGCATTGGTTTTAATGACTATTTTTTATATCTGATTTTATTTACTTAAACCTTCTCTTTTTTTTTACTTAGTCTAGGTAAGGTTTTTAGACTTCATTTTTTATTTCCAAAACCAAACTCTTAGTTTTGTTGATTTTTAAAATTATTTTTCTATTATCTGTTGTTTATTTATGCTATAATCTTTGTTTGTTCCTGTATATGCTAAATTCGAGCTTACTTTGTTCTTTTTCTAGCTCTTTGTGGTATAATATTAGATTATTTATTTAAGATCTGTCTTTTTTTAATGTAGGTGTTTATCATTAAAAACTTCCTTCTTAACACTGCTTTTGCTGCATTCTATAAGTTTCAATATGTTGTTTCATTTTTGTTTGTCTTGAAATCATACCCTTTTTCATTTCTTTGATCCATTGATTGTTCAGAAATGTGTTGTTTATTTCATGTATTTGTTAATTTCTCAGTTTTCCTCAATATTTCTACTTTTATACCATTGTAGTCAAAGAAAGACACTAGATATTGTTTTGATCTTTTTCAATCCGTTAAGCCTCTTTTTTTGACTTAACATGTGATTTATACTGGATAAATTCTCTCTGTGCTTAAAAAGTGTATTCTGCTGCTGTTGGATGGAATGCTTTTAATATTTACTAAGTCCATTTGATCTGTAGTGTTACCTAAGTCCTCTATTTACTTATTGATCTTTTATCTGGATTTTTTCCCCATTATTCAAAGTGGGATATTGAATTCTCTTATTATGATGATGATGATGATGATGATGATGATGATGATGATGTTTATCTATTTCTTCCTCAGTTCTGTCAATGTTTGCTTAATACATTTATGTATTCTTATGTTGGTTGCATTTCTTATAAAACAGGTCTATCTGATAAACTCCTTCAGCTTTTGTTTTTCAGGGAAAAACTATCTCTCTGAAGAGCATATTTTCAAGGCATAGTATTCTTACTTAGGTATTTTTTTCTTTCAGCACTTTTAGTATTTCACTCCCTTCTGTTCTGCATGATTTCTACTGAAATATCCACTGATAATTTTTTATGGGGGCTTCTTTTTTTGTCATTTTTTCTTTGTTACTTTCAAAATTGTCTTTGTCCTCATTTTTTTGACAATTTGGTTATACTGTTTCTCATTGTGAAATTCTTTCAACTCATCTTGTCTGGAGTCTTTGGGCTTCTTAAAATTATGTCCATCTTGTTCCACATATTGGGGAAGTTTTTGATTATTGTTTCTTTATATAAGCCTTCTAATTCTTTTTCTCTTTTCTTAATCAGCATGACTTCTTTTTTTCTCTAAGTACAGTTTTAATAAGATCTGAGTAGGTGTTTTTAATTTTTTAAATATTTTAATTTTAATTACATTTATTGGGATAACATTGGTTAATACAAGTATATATTTTTTAGGTGTACATTATAATTTGTCCAGTTTCCTTTAGCTACCATATATTTGATCTTTTTTACCGACTTCACCCTCCCCATACTCTCCTATATTTGACTTCCTTTACCCCGTCTACCTCCCCTCTCCTCCCCTACACCCTACCTTCTAGTAACCACTAGTCTATAGTTCATGTCCATGAGTCTCTGTTTGTTTGTCCTGTTGATTTGTTGTTTTTAGGTTTATATCCTACATATAAGTGATATCATGTGGTTTTCAACTTTTTCAGTCTGGCTTATTTCACTTAGCATGATTATTTCAAAGTTCCAGCCATGTTGTTGCGAATGGCAATATTTCATCTCTTCTTATGGCTGAGTAATATTCCATTGTATATGTGTACCACCGCTTCTTTAGCCAATCATCTATCATAGGATA
>NW_006440131.1:176975-179244 GCF_000325575.1 Pteropus alecto
GTTGTAGGTCTTCTAGGAGAGGTGTCTATTCAGATCCTCTATCCATTCTTCGATTGGATCAATTGTTTTTGTTGTTGTTGTTGTTACTGAGTCATTTGAGTTCTTTGTATATTTGGATATTAGGTCCTTATTGGAGGCATTGCTTGCAAATATATTTTTCCATTGGGATGGTTGTCTATTTTGTCGACAGTTTATTTTGCTGTGCAGAAGCTTTTAAGTTTGATGTAGTCTCATTCATTTATTTTTGCTTTTGCTTCCCTTGCTTTTGAGGTCAAATTCATAAAATCCTCTTTTATTCCAAGGTCCTTGAGTTTCGTTCCTATGTTTTCTTCTATGCATTTTATTGTTTCAGACAGGCCTTATATTCAGGTCCTTAATCCATTTTGTGTTAATTTTGGTGTGTGGTGATAGACAGCAAACTAGTTTCATTCCTTTGCAGGTGGCTTTCCAGTTTTCCCAGCACTATTTATTTAAGAGGCTTTCCTTTCTCCACTGTGTTTTTGGCTTTTTTGTTGAAAATTATTTGCCCATATAAATATGGGTTTACCTCTGGACTCTTGATTCTGGTCCACTGGTCTATGTATCTGTTTTGCTGCCAATACCATGCCATTTTGATTATTGTCACTTTGTAGTATAATTTGAAGTTGGCCAGAGTGATGCCTCCAGCCTAGTTTTTTTTTTCTCAGAAAGGCTTTTGCAATTTGGGGCCTTTTGTTCTTCCATACAAATCTGATGATTTTTTTTTTTAATGCCTATGGCATTTTGATGGGGATTGCATTAAATCTGTATGATGCTTTAGGTGATATGGTCATTTTAACTTGATTAATCCTTCCAATCCTAGAACACGGAATATCTTTCCATTTCTTTGTATCTTTGATTTTTTTAAATAGGTTCTTATAGTTTTCATTGTATAGATCCTTCACATGTTTTATGAAATTGATTCCTAGGTATTTTATTCTTTTTGTTGCAATTGCAAAAGGAATTATTTTTTCCACTTCTTTTTCTGACACTTCATTATTAGAGTATAGGAACACTGTGGATTTTTGAACATTGACTTTTTATCCAGAAACTTTTCTGTATTTGCATATTGTTTTTACTAGTATTCTTCTGGATTGTTTAAGGCTTGCTATATAGAGAATCATGTTATCCATAGATAGTGACACTTTGACTTCTTCATTTCCTATTTGGATGCATTTAATATCGTTCTCTTGTCTGATTGCACTTGCTAGGACCTCCAATGTTATATTGAATAAGAGTTTCGACAGTGGTCAGTCTTGCCCTGTTTCTGATCTTAGATGGAAGGTTTTTAGCTTTTCATCATTAAGTATAATGTTGGCTGAGGGTTTGCCATATATGGCCTTTATTATATTAAGGTACTTTCCTTCTCCTCCAATTTTGTTAAGTGTTTTGATCATAAATGGATGCTGTATCTTTTCGAAGGCTTATTCTGCATTTATTGATGTGATCATATGTTTGTTATTTTTTAATTTGTTTATGTGGTGTATCACTTTAATCAATTTGCATATTTAACCATTCTTGTGCCTTTTGAATAAAGCCCAGTTGATCATGGTGTATAATCTTTTATAATATGTTGCTGTATTCGGTTTGCTAGTATCTTATTTAGGATTTTCACATCTGTGTTAATGAGAGATATTGGTCTGTAGTTTTCTTTTTTTGTATTATCTTTACCAGTTTTGGTATCAGAGTAATATTGGTCTCATAAAATGAGTTAGGAGCATTGCCTCCTCTTTGATTTTTTGAGGAGAATAGGTATTAAATCTTTGAATGTTTGGTAGAATTCACTGGTGAAGCCATCTGGCCCTGGGCTTTTACTTTTTGGTAGATTTTTGATGATTGTTTCAATTTCCATACAGCTCATCAGTCTATTTAGATTTTCTAGTTCTTCTTGATTCAGTCCAGGATGGTTGTATCTTTCTAAGGACTGGTCCATTTCTTCTAGGTTATTGAATTTGGTGTTATAAACTTTTTCCCAGTATTCTTGTATGATCCTTTGTATTTCTGAGATGTCAGTCGTAATTTCTCTTTTATTCTGATTTTGTTTATTTGTGTCCTTTCTCTTTTTTCTTTAGTGAGTCTAGCCAGGGGTTTGTAAACTTTATTAATCGTCTCAAATAACCAGCTCTTTGTTGCAAAAAAAATTCTTTTTTTATTTTGTTATGCTCTAATTTTGATGATTTGTTTCCTTCTGTTGACTTTAGGCTTCATTTGATCCTCTTTTTCTAGTTTATTTTTTAATTAAATTAATTGA
>NW_006440131.1:181445-192939 GCF_000325575.1 Pteropus alecto
TAAAGCCTTAATAATGCCTTTTTATTTTCTTGTAGATATTTAATCACATTTGCCACCATCAGTTTCAGTCTCTTTCAGTGTCTGCGGCAATCTTGGCAGTGTTTGCTCAGATTTCCCTGGGGTTCTGCGGTGATCAGTTTTGAAAGGTGTGGGGGGAGGAGCCCTCTGTGTTGGGAGTTGGGGGCTGCCACTCAGCCTCAGTTTTCTAACCGTGGCTGGTAAAAGTCAACTGTTGTTTCTCTGTGGACCTGTCCTCCTTCTCTGCTTTCTGCCTTGATGACTGGGCCCTGACGCTGGTTGCGTAGAACTCACAGCACTCTCAGGCAGGGCTGTTCAGGGAATTCGCCACACCTTTTTCATTCCCCCTCCTCCTTTAGGGAGCTTCAGAGGCTTTGAGTGGCAGCTTCAATGTTGGAAGCTTTTGATCAGATTCCCCTGCGGCTCCATGGTGTTCGGTCTTGGAGGGTATGTGGGGAGGATCCGTCCTGGTTGCGAGTTGGGGGCTGGGGCTCAGTCTTGGTTTTGCAACCGTGGCCAGTAAAAATCATCTGTTGTTTCTCTGTGGTTCTGTTCTTCTTCTCTGCTTTCTGCCCTGAAGACTGGGCCCTGATGCCGGATGCATGGAACTCACAGCACCTCCAGGCAGGGCTGTTCAGGGAAGTCACTGTGCCTTCTCCCTTTCCACTCTTCCTGCAGGGAGCTCCAGCAGCTGTGAGAGGCAGCTTCTTTATTTCTCCCAGTCCACTGCATGACACCTGGGGTTCTGACCTGTGGTAGCTCTTATGTGCAGATCCCACACTCAGGCATGTTGGTGTGCAATTTGGGTGTTTTTTTCGTTGAGTTTTAGATGTTCCGCTTACAGTTGTTTCAAGGGGAGAAATCCGAGGATGTTTCTCACTCTGCCATGTTTCCCAGAATCCAGTGTGATTTCTATAATGCTTGATGATGTCTCTTAAGTCAATTAAGCTTTCTTTACTAATTATTTTTTTCTCTCTTCTGACTAATTTCCAATAACTTGTGTTCACTCTCCCTGATCCTTTATTCTGCTTAATCTAGTTTGGTGTTGAACTCCTCTGGCGAATTCTTCATTTCAATTATTGTGTTCTTCAGCTTCATTATTTCTTTTTGGTTCTTCTTAAATATTTTCTCTTTTTGAAATTTTTACTCTCTTTATACATTTTTCATCTCAGTGAACATCTTTATGGTAGTTATTTTGGATTCTCTGTCAGATAAATCATATAAGTCTATTTCAATAAGGTTTGTTTCTGGAGATTCATCTATTTGTTTAGAACATTTTTGCCTGATTCTTCATTGTTCTTGAATCTTTGTGTTGAAGTCTGCACATTAGGCAAAGAAACCACCTCTTTTGAACTCATACAGGAGAAGATCTGCATCAGTCAACTCAATAGAGATTCTGGGAATCTCTCAAAATTTTTGTGCTATTTTAACACACTTTCTTTGTTTTTTGCAGCCCTCAGTCACCCAGGGTATGACAAGTCCAATCAGTGCACTGTGACAAAAAAGACTGAAACCAGTTCCTTTGGCAGCCCTCAGAAAAGTTGGATCATTGAACATCACATCCAACTCTTTCCTTCCCTTGGGATAATTTAGGAACTAGGTTTTTCATTTGTCCACTCTAAGTTAAAACAGGTGTTGGTCATGGTCAGGGGGTTATGTTTACTACCATTCCAAATATCAATATCTCTTCTCACTTGCCCCAAGGTGGCTAGGTTAAGCCAGGTCTCATCAATACTCTGAGACAAGAAAGTCAGAAGCCAGTCCTTTGGGAAGTCCTCAGAGAAGTTATGGCTTTCTATGCTAAGACCAATTTGTTCCCTCTCCAAGGAGAAGCAGACAGCTGTGCTTTTAGTCTGTTCACTCTGTGCTGAATCAGGGAGAGTATCCATGGCTTTTAGCAACTCAAGTCACCAGTCCCGTTCTTCCCTAGGCTAGACTGGGTCAAGCTGGTTAGAGCTCCAAGACTGACAAGACAGATGCCAGTTCTTTGGACAGCCTTGAAGAAGTTGTGACATTGAGTATATAGATCAATATTTTGTTTCCTCACAGGGGAGCTGAGAGCTGGGATTCTTTTATTTACTTGTTCTGTCTTGAGCAAAAAGAAAGAGCTTGACCTTCTACCAGCTTGCTCTAACAGAGCTCCAAGACTGGCAAGGTAAAATTCAGTCCTCTGGGGAGTCTTTTTGAAAAAGTTGGGGCACTTCATGGGTAAGCTAACTCTTTCCTTCTTCTGGGAGAAGCTGGTTGCTAGGGTATCTATTTCTGATCATATATCATCATACTGGGAGTGGTGATTCTAGTGAGAGAGTGTCTTGAATCTATCCCTATCAACTTTGGTGAGTCTGGTTTATTTTAATTCATTTTTGCATTTTTTGCAAAGAAATTTGTTTATGAGTTGTTGCTGAATAAATATATTTATAGAGAAAAGCAAAATCCAGGGCTTTCTCTCCACCATCTTGCTGATGTAGCACCCTATATCATTTTATTTCATGATACACTTTCTAACCCTAAGTTTTCTTTGATTTTAGGCATACATTGGACAACATTTTTTGTTATAATCTAATATAAAAGATTAAGAAACATGGGCTGGGCAATGCTTATTGGATTACTATACTCAAAATAATTGATGGATTATCATGAGTTTGACAGCCAAAGCCTGGAAATGTTCCAGAGTTTTGTATTTGACTTTATCATGCTGAACTTTAAAAAAAATAATAAAACTTAAAAAAAAGACCTTAATGCAAACATATACGTTATGTATGTGTGTGTGTGTGTGTGTGTGTGTGTGTGTGTGTATAGTGAATACTGGAAGTGAGCATTTGGGTGTCAAATTTTAGGAAAAACTTGACCTTAGAGAAAGATGAGAAACCTTTCAGTAAAAAGAAAAAAAAAAAGTTTGAAGATCTTAAAGGAATCAAGTAAGTTTAGCCTAGGGAAGAGAAATTTTGACAGGAGAATATGATATCCATTTACCAGAATTTAAACCATACTATTTATTATACGGTTGATTCAGACTTAGTCTATATAGCTGAGAAAATGAGGAAACAAACAAACAAACAAACAAAACAGTTGGAAATTGCATGAAACTAGATTTAAGTTGAGTAAAAGAACACATTTCTAAAGCCTAGCAATGGAATATTATGTTTCTCATAACATGTCAGCTTCTTTATCCATAGAAATTATTTAGCTGAGGTTGGATGACCCTACCCTCTGCATAGCATGTTATAAAAGGGATTAGGGCATTGGGTGGGTAGCTATTTACTCTGGCTTAATTCTTAAAAAGAAATCACTTTTGTCTCACAGATTCTAGTAAGAAGAGATCACACTTATTTTCAACTGTGCCCTGCCATTTCTGACTCATAGTCCTAACTGAAAATATATCTATATCTATATCTATCTATATCTATATCTATATCTATATCTATATCTATATCTATATCTATATCTATATATACATTTTAGCAGGATATATTATTAATGTTAGTGACTGCACATGTGCAGAATGTTTTTGTCAAAAGCATATATCTTGGGTAAATGTCAAATTTTAAAGATGTGGTTATAAAAGAGAAAAGAATAGGAAATGAAAGACAGAATGCAAGAAAATTAATGAGGTTAAGATCTTAAAGTTAGGTAAGTAAGTGACATATATAGTTTCAAAAGAGCATATGAATAATGAGTCATGAGTGACTTAAGGGCATTAGATTGGTACGACTCAACAGAAAATGTGTCAGAATTCATTTGAAGTTCCTTGCTTATACATCACAGTCTAGGGGATTGCATTTTGATTCTGTTGAATACTTCATTTTGCTTTAAGAAGATCCTTGTGTCTAAAGTCATTGCACAGTACAGATACCGCCTTAGAAGCCATGTGCCCAGCTGTGTTTTTCCCATTTGCACTGCATTTCAATTTGAGTTTTATCTGTTTGTCACTTTGAGTCTATAAAGGAAGAAGAGAGCTGAAATTCTAATAGGAGAATATGCTAAGAGCTTAACCGAAATATCAGAAGTAAATCATATTTTACTTGAAATAAGAAAATTTATTCACTACAACTCATGAATTTAACTGTATATTTCATATGATATTACTATATTATTTTTCCACATTTATCATTTCTATGCTTCTTAAACTGATATATCCCCAATATGATATCATTGGTAAACAACTTAGCAAGGTTTTAAGTTGAGACAGTTATACAATATTGTGATCAAATTTCATTGTTGAAAAAAACAATTATACTTCTCAAAATGTCGTCATATGTTAAATTTAAAAAATGAAGAGACTGAAAAGAATACATGATGCTGAAATCTCAGAGAAATTAGAAATCAAAATTTAGAATCATCAAAGCAAAAAAAAAGAATGACCCATGTATGTACTTTGATTATTCTATTTCTATCGAATCAATGTTTCATTTACTTTGAATAATCCTCAGGGATGACAAAGTATTTATATGAAGAACACTGAGCATGGATTCATTTTGCCAGAATATGTAGACAGGCAATATCCAACTGGCATTTTATAAATGGCATTATATAAATAAATGAAGCACTGCCTAAATTATGAAAAAGTTTATTGCAATATTCTGCTTTGTTTCTTATAAATATTTTATGGAAAAAAATTAAACAGAAATACTTGGTAAGAGAAAATTAGAGGATTCATGCAACTTTAGTAATTTACAATATCAGGGTTAAAAGCTGAGCTCTTAATTCTAACATTCAAGGCTTGACGCTTGACTAAATTATTAAATTGCTTTGTGTCTTAGTCTTTTAATCTGTAAAATAGACAAAATAGTATTATGTAACTCAGACTTTCATGAGTGTTAAATAAAACAATTCATGGAAAGCATTTAACAGTGCCTGGTATAAAGTAAGCATTCAATAAATGACCATTGTTATCATTAATAAATATATCTGTCTTACACTGGTGGTGGAGTTATGTCTTCATAGACCATCCAGACACCCTATCTCTACTGACAAACTCATTAAAATTTAGATTCTGGAAATCAATGTTTAAAGTTGTCCACACTTGAATTTTCCTTTCTATTTCAGATTTAGCTAAAAAATAAAAATAATCTACAGACTAAAGATTGAAAAGGCCATCTATATTAAATGAAATAATGTCAACACTTAATATGTTTTGTATTATAGTGAGCAAAGGTAAAATTTTACAAGCATCAAACACACACATACACACACACATGCGCGTGCACACACACACATACACACACACACACATACCACACTACTCAAAAGGAGTTCAAATGGTGCTGTATTCAAATAGTTCCGGGCTCCATTACTTACTTGTGTATGGAGCTTAAATTTAAAAAATGCATGTGAAGTTTTTCATATCACATTCCATACATATATATGAAATATTTGTATTCTACTCCCTAACTCAAACTTTTTTTTCAGCTTTTTTTTTTCAGTTGGACAGTTTTCTTTTTACTTTTAATATGATTTATGGTGATTTTTTAAAATTAAATTTATTGGAGTGACATTAACAATATATTACATAGGTTTCAAATGTACAATTATATAATACATCATCTGTATATTGCATGGAAAGATTCCACTCAAAAACTATTAGAAACAATAAACAAATACAGTAAAGTTTCAAGATACAAAATCAATGTAGAAAAGTCCATTGCGTTCCTACGTCCTAACAATAAAATTTCAGAAAAAGAAATTAAAAAAAAAAAACAATTTCTTTTGCAATTGCAACAAAAAAGAATAAAACACCTAGAAATAAACTTAAAGAATGTGAAGGACCTAAATACTTAAAACTACATGGCATTATTAAAGAAATTGAAGAAGACACAAAGAAATGCAAAGATACTCTGTGTTCATGGATTGGAAGAATCAACATAGTTAAAATGGTCATATTACCCAAAATGATATACAGATATAATGCAATTCCCATCAAAATCCCAATGGCATTTTTTAAAGAAATAGAACAAAAAGTCATCAGATTTGTGTGGAATCACAAAAGACCTCAAATAACCAAAACAATCCTGAGAAAAAAGAACAAGGCCAGAAGAGAAGTATCACGCTGCTTGACTTCAAATTACACTACAAAACAACAATAATCAAAAGTCATCAGATTTGTGTGGAATCACAAAAGACCCTAAACTGCCAAAGCCAACCTGAGAAAAAAGAACAAAGGTGGGAGTATCACTCTGTCTTCACACATATATGAGCAATAATGTTTGACAAAGGAGCTAGAAACATACAATGGAGAAAAGAAAGCCTCTTTAATAAACGGTGCTAGGAAAATTATAAAGCTAAATGAAAAAGAATGTAACTAGACTGCTATCTATCACCATATACCAAACTTAACTCAAAATGAATCAAAGACCTGAATATGAGACCTAATAGACTAAATCGCATGGAAGAAAACATAGGTACTAAATTCATGGGCCTTGGATTTAAAGAGTCTATGAATTTGACCTCAAAGGTGAGGGAAGTAAAAGCAAAAACAAGTAAATGAGACTATATTAAACTAAAACGCTTCTGCACAGCAAATGGAACTATCAATAAGACAAAGAGGCAACCAACAGATTGAGAGAAGATATTTGCAAACAATGTCTTCAATAAGGGGCTGATATTCAAAAAAAAAATCATACAACTAAACAATAATAAAAGAATCCAATTAAAAAAAAAAAAAAGCAGAGGACCTGAATAGACACTTCTCCCAAGAAGACATACAATCAGCCAAAGGACAAATGAAAAGATGCTCAAACTCACTACCTAATAGAGAAATACAAATCAAAACCACAATGAATTACCACATCATACCTGTTAGGATACTATACACAGGATAAGTAATAACAAGTGTTAGAGAGGATGTGGGGTAAAAGGAACCCTCATACACTGCTAGTGGGTATGTAAACTGTTACTAGTCATTATAGAAAAGAGTATTTAAGTTCTTCAAAAAACTAAGAATAGAATTTCCATATGACCCAGCAATCCCTCTTCTGGGTATTTACCCCCCAAAATCGAAAACATTTATTTGTTAAGATATATGAACCCCTATGTTCATAGCAGCATTATTCACGGTGGTCAAGATATGTAAACCACTGAAGTGCCCTTTGATAGATAATTAGCTAAAAAAGAAATGAGACATATATACAATGAAATATTACTCAGCCATAAGAAAATATGAAATTCTGTCATTTGAAACAATATGGATGGATCTTGGGATCATCATGCTAAGTGAAATAAATCAGATAGAAAAAGTAAAGAACATACATGTGGGATATAAATCTGAAAGCAACAAGTAAACAGAGACTCATAGACATACACAACAGTTTAGTGGTTACCTGAGAGAATGGGGAAAGGAGGAGGTAGGTAAGGGTAAAGGGGGTCAAATATATGGTGACAGAAAGAAATTTAACTGTGAATGGTGAACACACAATGCATGATATATTATAGAATTGACACTCAAAACTTATATAACTTTATTAACCAATATTACCACAGTAAAAAATAATATCTTATTCTATAAACAAATAAGTAAGTAAATAAGTAAATAAGTAAATAACTAAGAGAGTAAGCAAGGAAGGAAGGAAGGAAGGAAGGAAGGAAGAGGAAGGAAGGAAGGAAGGAAGGAAGGAAGGAAGGGAAGAAAGAAAGAAAGAAAGAAAGAAAGAAAGAAAGAAAGAAAGAAAGAAAGAAAGAAAGAAAGAAAGAAAGAAAGAAAGAAAGAAAGAAAGAAAGAAAGAAAGAAAGTCCTATAAGGGATTAAGAATAAGAGCAAATTGAACATATAGGATATTGTAGATCTCTTTGATATCTTTGATTTAACTCTGAGTGAAATGGGTAGCCACTGAAAGTCTCTCAACAGAGGAGTAACCAGACCTCACAACTCTCACAACTATGCTAAAAGTATACTACAGAGGGCAAAGAAGGACAGCAACTGAGAATGCAGTTAAGAGGCTGATGAAGTAATCCAGAGGAAAGGTGATGATGGTAGGATAAAAGTAACAGATTCTAGGTATAATTTTGAAGACAGTTCCAACATGTCTTTCTGGCTGATTGGATATTGAGGTGTAAGAGAAAGAGAGGAACAAAAGATAACTATATATAGTTTTAGGCCTAACAACTGGAAAGATGGAGTTGACATTTACTGAATGATGGAAGGCTGAGGATAAAGAAATGAAAGTGTGAAGAACAGGTATTCAGTTTTGAAGATGAACTACCTATTCGATGCCCAAGTTAAGATGTTGAATAGGTATTTCGATACGTGATTCTTGAGTTTGGGAGAGATGTCTGATTTGAAGATATAAATATAGGCATTATTGATATATAGACGTTATTTAAAATGATAAGAGTAATTGGAATTTCCAAATTGAACTGGGGTATGGGAAAATGTAATACTAAGCAGTTGGGAAAAGAAGATTAGAAAGAAGTAAACGGGTAGCTAGAAGGTGAATCCCAAGAATGTGGTATCTTGGAAGCTTAATGAAGAAAATGTATCAAGGAAGAGAGAGTGTTTGACTATATCAAATACTGCTGATAGGCAAAGTCAGATGAGAGATGATCATTGAAAATTTAAATGAGAGCAGGTTTGGTGGAGTAAAGTCTGTTTGAAGTTTGTTTAAGAGAAAATGGGTAGGGAGGAATTCAAGAGCAGATGTAGACAACTCTTTCAGGGAGTTTTACTGCTAAGGGGAGTAGAGAATTATGACCATAACTGCAATGAAAATAGGACCAAAAGAGATTTTAATATATACTTTTAGGAAGGGACTAACAAAAGCATAAGAGAATAATAAAAAGCATTTTGACGGAAATTATATGTTAAAAAGGAAAAAATAGTCTACAAAGAAAGAGAGATGATTAATTTCTGGAGAAGGTGAGAGGATGAGATCTAGTACACAAGTGGAAAGAATTGACCTTAGATAAAAATGCAGATAGTTCATCCATAACATTTGGAACAACAGAATATTAATAATTCAGATAAAAGATTCTGACCTTTAAGATATCAAGTCCTCTGGAAGGCTCTGCTGGAAATATTTAGAAACATGGGGACTTCCAACACCTCTCAAATCTTACTATGTAAAAAATATAGGCCAGCTCTTCAACTAACTAGTTGGATAACTGAATTTCTGTATTTAACTTGCTAAGCCTCAGTTTCATCTAGAAAATGAAGAGATGGGTCTCTAAGGTACTTTACATCTCTGACAGTTTATGATGATCTTGTGTTCACTGGTCTAGATTTAATAGCTGAATAACACTTTTCTCTTTGTAGCCTTTTTTTTTCATATGTTGACTTGGTGTATGGCCTTGAGCAAGCAACATCTAAACCAGCCGTAGTTACTTTTAGAAAGAGGCATGCATTATGGACAGAGACAGAGACAAAGAGGGACAAACATATGGACAAACACATAAATACATGCACAAACTTTCCTTCAGTCCTGTCTTATGGGGGGTGGGGGAGGGAGAGAGAGAGAGAGAGAGAGAGAGAGAGAGAGAGAGAGAGAGAGAGAGAGAGAGAGAGAGACGCTCTTTCCACTCTCAACTTCATAGTAATTATAGTAATATGTGGTAGATACATGAAAAAGAATTTTAAGAGATACATGAAATGCATTCAGAGCTATTTTGTGGCACTGTCAAAAACTGGAAATGGTTAACTATATGAAAAATGTGCAGGCTATCTGTTATGTTATTCTTATACACAGGAGTTTTTATCTTCATTCAGGATTGCTTCTTTCTTATAATATTTATTTGTTACTTTTATTTTCTTCAGGGAATTGGCCTGTTTATGTTCATGCTTAACTGTTGTCATAGGAATTTATTCCAAACTGTATTATCCTTTGCATGAAGTAGTTCAGCTATTGTTTGCTTACTCTCAGATTTCTAATTTTAGATATGATACCTAGGGACAGTGAATACCCTCAAATCTCTAGATAGAATAGATCCATGTGACTTTTATCATCTTTTCTATAATTTTAGACTCTCAGCTAAGAGTCCTTGGAGCATCGTCTTTTCTTTTGAAAACAAATGTATTGGTCCAAATTCTCACTCTAAATCTATGCAAAAATTCTTAAGATGTAATCTTGACTGTTTTCTTTTAACCTTTTCTTTAAATCAAAACGTGTTATGTCAACATCAAGGGCTATCACTTTTCTGGGACTAGAATTGTTTTGCTTCACATATACTACTGAAAACGAAGAAAATGAAAGGAAATTTTTGTTAACTGCAGGCAATGCAGAGATAGGTGCTGGATGCACCTGAAAGTCTTCTCAGATCTATTGCTGGGTATTCCTCAAAGTAAATGCTGCTGACCTTGAGATTTCTCACATTACTTTTTTCAGATAATTCTTTAAGTTATACCATTAAAATATGACCACAGTGTCTATTGCCATTGTTATCATGATGGCAGTAGGATTAAGATTGCTGCTGTACAATTCACAGGGTAGGTGGTAGACCTTCTGAAGTATCAGAAAAATTTGAGTCAGTCTAGTGGCCTGACAAAATGAAGTGAGAGAATTGACACTGATTGAAAGGAATTTTACATGTATTTAGTTTTGAGAGGAAGTATGAATTCAAGTCTATTCCTTGATCTTTGGAAGCCAGTAATGATATGGCTAGTTTTTTAAAGAGAAAATTTATATCCTAAATGAGAATAAAAAATAATTCTGGAATTCTGTTATGCTATAACAAAAAATAGCCATCTCCATTTACTTACAGTCTTATTTATTTCTAAAATAATACAATAAGATGTTAGCTAAGAGTCACTTATTTACTAAGTAATTACTTGATAAGTTCAAAAATGTTTATGAAATACTGTGTCACTTAAAATGAGTGAAGTAGATTTACATAAACTAACTTGAGAAAATGTTCATAGAATTTTGATTTTGGTAAAAAAAGCAACTAATGCAACATAAAAATAGCATGATCTTATTTTTAAAAACAGGATTAGATGTGTGTATGCATATATGTATACATTTATGTGTGGATATGAATGTGATAAGGACACTATCAATATATAATATACAAAATACTTTTATATAGTATATAAAATGTAATAAATGAAATATGTAAAAACATGATAAAGATACTGGACTGTTAACAAGGGCCATCTTTTGGAATTGGGATAAGGCAAGGTTCACTTTCGAAATACCTTTCCAAACAATAAACCCTCGATAAATAGATGAGATTATAATTGACAATTATTTTACCATTTTATTTATTTTGTAGATTTTCTATGATGTGCATGAGTGCTTTCTTTGTAATTAGTAAAATAATAAGCTAATCCAAATAAAACTATTTATTGAGGACCTATTTTATCTTAGGAACTGAGATTGTAGGAAGAAAAGGAGCAGGATATAAAAATGAATAAGTTGTAGCACTGTTATGAAGAAAATTACTATAGATCAAAATTGATGGTGTGGGGAAAATGTGAATCCAAGCTTCCAAAGCAGTCATGGGAAGGTGGAAGCTCTAATATTAGACTCAGGCAAATTCAGAGACAAAGACA
>NW_006440131.1:192954-201825 GCF_000325575.1 Pteropus alecto
TCTATACAATATATTCTTATGTAAATAAGATGTAAAATTTGAGGACAATTTTGTTAAATTATAAATTTACAAATGTTTTCCAAAGAAAATTAGACTACTTATAAATTAAATATGCATTCTGCTTTGATATAGATCTAGATCTTAAACTATAATGCTTAGATAGACTTCAGAGGTTCAGGAGGCTGAAATTTTATATAAATTATTGTTTTAAATAGTGAGAAAGTAACCAGCTTCCATTGTATTGTCAAAGATATCCCTAGAACAGTGTTTATCACGAGGTGGACTACTGACCAACTGCAGCTGAATCTGTTATATTTAAAGATTATCTCTAACTAAATAAGACTTTCTGGGGTTATGTATTATCAATGAGCCGAAAATTCCCTGATCCAGAAGAATCAAAGGTTGCACTTTCTCTAGGCTCTCCTTTTAATGTTTAGTTGTTTTAATCAGACCTCGAACCAGAATTGGAAAGGAAATAATACAACAATTAGATCCCTGGTGAACCCTATTTTAACATGGGTCAAATCCCTATCCAGAAACTTTTGGCAAGGTTTGCATCCCATGTTACAATTGACCAAAGCAAATTAATAAAATGATTTTGGAAGCTGGCTTCTCTTGGGAATGAACTTATAGAAACACTCCCCTGAGAAATTTAGTATTTATAGAGTCCAGAAAAAACCATATGTTTTTTTATATGCTATAAACTTGGAAAATGTGACATATGACTAATTTCACCTTTCAGTAGTTTAGGAACAGTTACTACAGGAATGTGCTCCTATATTCCATCTAGATGTGATTTTATTTTAATCTAAAACATTGAGGAGTTACCTGATCCCTAGATTAACCCAAGTACTAGACTGTAGATACATTTCCTCTTTTTGTCTACATTTTCTAATGAGAGGCATGCCTTATACTTTTCACATGAAACAAAAACATATTAAAGACATGTGTTATTTCAGTTATGTTAATGATTCCCACATTAAGGGTCCTTATACTTGAAGCTATTTGATTTCACTTTTCTAATGGGGATTTTTTTTTAAAGAACAATAACCTCAAATTTCAGGAAATAATTCTGTTTTGAGTTATTTATAGCAGTAAAATACATATCTTTGATATATTTTAAATGCTATAAGGATAGCATAGTATGAATCAAATGGATAAGGTTGGTTGAGATTTTAAAGTCTAATTCCTTGCCTCAAGCAAGAATTAATCTTTCAGTAGATGGCATATCTAATTTTGTCTTGCAATGTTGAAGAGGATATCTGAGTGATCTGAGCCTTAACTTGACAGTGCTCAAGTTCTAATAACAACATGTTTAACTCCTGGCAATGCTGAATTTTCTTTTATTTTTATCTTTTTGATATACTTATGTTTTTATCATGGTGTCACAGTGCTGAGGTGAGGAAAATGTTATGCTTGGTCATCCCAGAAGCAGAACAATGAGTATCTCCAATGAATGTATTATTTCCTCATTGTCCTACAGTTGGCCAGGAGATGTGAATACTGATCCAACTTATTAAACAGTTTATAACCCTTTTGAGAGATTTTTCTACTCTGTTTTCTTTTCTTTCTTTCTTTCTTTCTTTCTTTCTTTCTTTCTTTCTTTCTTTCTTTCTTTCTTTCTTTCTTTCTTTCTTTCTCTCTCTCTCTCTCTCTCTCTCCCTTCCTTCCTTTCTTTCTTTCTTTCTTTTTTTATTAAACACTCTCCTATATACACTTTGTTGCTTCAGTTTGAATTGTAACTGTTTGGTTCATATTGTTTCTATTCATCTTTCTTCCTTCATCTTAGATCATTTTCCAAAACTAAGAGTTTATTACCAGGTGCTGGTAAATGAGAGATGCATATATTCCTGATAAAGATTATGAGGAAGGAAATTCTAATAGATGCTAAAGTGCTTTTTAGTCTAGTTTTGTGAGTCCATTTCATTTAAAGTGTTCTTTTTGGATTTTAAACTCCTGTGTCAAATACAAAATTAACCCTGTCTAGTTTGCATTTTGTAAGTGAATTTGAGTATTAGTATACATTCTGCTAATTCTGTTTCCATCTTTGGGATGATATTTTAAAATATTTTAATTCTAAAGCTGTGAGAATGAATACAGCTAATTTCACCTTAGGTGAAACAATGTGTTAAAATTTATGGAGACAAATTTACAGCAGAAATCATTTAGTATTAAAGATGAATAAAATCACACTCATAAATACTTCCACTTTTCCTCGCGACTCCTCCTAGTTTGGTTAGTTATAATATTAATATTATAATCTCAAAACTGATGAACTTGCATTTTTCCTATAACAATGTTTAGTATATGCTCACTGTATATAATTAAAACATTGTGTTTTTAAAAAATATAATATTGTGTTTTCCTTTAGATGTATCATTTGAAAGTACTTGATACATCCTCAAAAATTATTTAATTAAGTATTGAGAGCATTTGGAGTGCAGAGAAAAATATTATAATTTTGCAATGACAGACAATAGAAAAATAGGATTTGATGTATAGAAAATCACTATATAATCAACTTTTTAATGTTTTCATCTTTCTAAAGAAAATATCAATTCAATTTGTTAACCACAATATTGGGATATCCAATAACTCTTATTTTTGTTTGGAATTTTCTCAAATATTTCCATTATATACTTCTAAAGGGCAAGTCAGAATATGGACTTTATTTTTAAAACCCTCATATTGAAGAGTACATTTTTACTATACATATAGCTAGAAAAATTTTGTAAAAATATATAAACCCAAGCAAAATTAGTTCCTGACTGGGAAAAAGAAGATTGAGCACTCAAACTCAGTGGGCTTAAAATTGGCTGATTGGGATCCAAAATGTAATGTCAGTTGATTCGTCACTTTATTAAGTCGTAATTTACTCCTCTAATAATGCTCATTAGTGTTGGGATGGACCTTTTAAACTACCAAATGTTTTGTCAATATTAATCCACTTTCCTACCACCATGAAACCTTAATTGAATTAGTGCTTGCATCCCATGAGAGAGAGAGAGAGAGAGAGAGAGAGAGAGAGAGAGAGAGAGAGAGAGAATGGGGAAAGAGAGGGGAAAGGAGAGAGAGGGAGAGAGAAAATACATGATCATACAAAGTTGTCAAATAATTTATAAGAGAGAAAAAGGTCATTAATAGCATTGAAAAGACCAATAAACAGGGTAATAATACCTATATTTAGTGGTCCATTCAAACTCATATGATATCGTGACACTGGGAAAGCTTTATAAGTCAAGTTTCTGGAGATGTTTACCCTTTCCAGGGATATTATAGAAACAGGGATATAGAAATAGAGCTTAAGCTCTGTGCATGCCACTACATCTCCTTGGAAAATGCCACATGGTAATAATACTATCACGCTCTTGCATGGTATGGAGAAGTTTATATCTTGCTTTTATACATACTATATTTTTTAATAATTTAATTTTTTTTCAATTACAGTTGGAATAGAATATTTTATTAGTTCTAGGTGTAAAACTTAGTGATTAGATATTTATATAACTTAAAAAGTTATCAGCCCCAAAATCTACCCATCTGAACATCATACACAGTTATTACAATATTACCGACTATATTCCTTATGCTATACTCTACATCCTCATGAGTACTTTGTAACTACCAATTTGTACTTAATTCCTTCCTTTTTTCGCCCACCAACCCAACTTCCCTTCAACCTGGCAACCAACAAAATGTTCTCTATGACTTTGTTTCTGTTTTGTTTGTTTATCTTGTTCTTTAGATTTCTCATGCAGGTGAAATCATATGCCATTTGTCTTTCTCTGTTTGACTTACTCCACTCAGCGAAATACTCTCTAGGTCTATCCACGTTGTTGCAGATGGCAAGATTTTATTATTATTTATAGCTGAGTAATATTCCATTGCGTATATGTACCACCTCATCTTTATTCATTCATCCACTAATCGACATCCAGGTTAGCTCCATATCTTAGCTATTGTAAATAATACTACAATGAACACATAGTTACATGCGTCCCTTCAAAATAGTGTTTTGGTTTGTTTGGATAAATACCCAGAAATGGGATGACTGAGTCCTTCTTTATCTCCTCTTATAACCTTTGTTTTAAAGTCTATTTTGTCTGTATAAGTATTGCTGCCTTCACTTATATTTGTTTGTTTCCATTTTCATGAAATATCTTTTCCATCCCTTTGTGTGTGTCTTTCGATATGAAGTAAGTTTCTTGTAGGCAACATATGCAAAGGTCTTTTTTTCTTATCAATTCACTCACCCTGTCTTTTGATTGGAGACATTAATCCAATTACATTTAAAGGAATTGTTGATAGATAAGTAGTTATTGACATTTTATTATTCATAATTTTTAATCTTTTTATTTCTTCTTAAAGAAGTTCCTCTAACATTTCTAGTAATAATGGTTTGCTGATGATGAACTCTAGTTTTTCTTCTTTGGGAAACTCTACATCTGTCTTTCAACTCTAAATGAGAGCTTTTGCAGGGTAGAGTAACTTTGGTTGCAGTGTCTTACTTTTCATTACTTTGAAAATTTTATGCCAATCCCTCTGGCCTGTAATGTTTCTCTTGATAAATCAGCTGACATTCTTATAGTAGTATCCTAAGTAACTAGCTGCTTTTCTCTTGCTGCATTTAAGATTCTCTCTTTGTCTTTAAACTTTAGGATTTTAATTATAATATATCTTAGTGTGGGCCTCTTTTTGCGTTCATCTTGTTTGGCACACTCCGTTCTTCCTGGGTTTGGATGTCTATTTCCTTTGCCAAGTAAGGGACTTTTTCTGTCATTATTTCTTCAAATAGGTTTTCCATTTATTGCTCTCTTTCTCTTCTTCTGGTACCCCTATGATGCAAATGTTGATACACTTGATGTTGTCTCAGAAGCCCTCAAACTAACTTCATTTTTTTCTCCTCCTTTTTTCTTGTTGCTGTTCTGATTGGGTGTTTTCTGCTACCTTGTTTTCTAAATTGTTTATGCTATCCCCTGCTTCATCCAATCTCCTATTGATTCCCTCTAATGTATTCCTCATTACAGTTATTGTATTCTTTATTTCTGACTAGTTATTTTTTATGAATTTTATCTCCATTTTTATGTTTTATATCTTTTTATTAAAGTTCTCACTGAGTTCATGTACTCTTGCCCTAAGTTAATTGAGCATTCTCATAATCAATGTTTTGAACTCTGCATCTGGTAGATTGCTTGTCTTCATTTTGTTGAGTTCTTTTTCTGAAGCTTTCTTCTGTTCTTTCATGTGGGACAGGTTTCTTTGTCTTCTCATTTTGGCTGCCTCCGTGTTTGTTTTTATGTATTAGGTAAAATTCTTAAGTCTCCTGGTCTTAGTAAAGTGGCTTTATCTAGTCAGTGTCTTGGGCATCCCATTGTTACAGTCTTCCCTGATCACCTAAGTTAGGTGCTTCAAGTGTGTTTCTCATTTGGATTGTATGTGCCCTCCAGTTGTAGTTGGGCCTTGGTTGTTGTTTGCACAACAGTGGGAGGGATTGACCCTCGAGCTGATCGGTTCAAAGGACTGGCAGGTGAGTGATTGACCATATGTAGCAGGATTCACTTTAGCAGGGCTCTGGTGCCAATCTAGTCTGCTTTTTGACTGTGTTGTCCTTGGATGCAGCCTTGGGTGGTGCTTTGATTTGGTCCAAAGCTGGCCACAGGGCATGCCAGCCTCAGGACTTCCTGGGATGTGCTCTGCTGCAAGAGGTACGGGGCATGCCGAGGCCAAGTTAAGTTGCTGTCTGTGTCCTGCCCTGGGTCAACTGGCAAGAGTCACCAAGCAATCCACAGATGGCCGCCAGTCATGCTAGGCTTGGAGATACCTTGAGAGGTTCAGCCAGAAACCGAGGCCTCTTCTGCTAGTGTTGGGCTTGGGGCTCCTCAGCAAGAGGTACAGGGTATGCTGAGGTCAGATGCTGCTTATTTGAGTTTTGAGAACATTTGAGAGATTTTAGGAAATTCTGGAGTGGGTGACAAGACAGGCTGTTTGTAAGGAAATCCACTAGAAATGGCTTGGATGGGCTCACAATTTGAGTGGGTGGGAGGGTCTCTTGAAACACCAGCATAGGGTGACTAGTGTTAGTTTGATGGAGACTCAGATATGGGGACAGCTTGCATCTGCATATTGCGGTGGGGAGGGCTCAACAAAGGAACAATGGCTTCTGCCAGAAATTCTGTCCATAAGAAATCTGTCCTTTCAGCCCTTGCTCTAAAGCCAGACAATCCAGTCCCTCCCTGTATGTCTCTGGAGCACTTCAAGCTGCTGCCCCATCCCTGAAGCTTAGCACAAGTGAGAACGTCAGCAAGTTAGTCCATGCATGGGCCCCTTAAGAGAAATGTCTGTGACTTAAGCAGCCCTTCATCTCATTCAGCCACAATTTCTGCTGGTTTTCACAGCCAGAAGTTATGGAGACTTCACTCCTTGGCACTGAAACCCTGGGCTGGGGAGCCTAGCAGGAGGCCCAGACTTCTTGTTCCTTCAGGGGATCTCCATAGCTGAGATATCTCTCTTGATTCTCAGTCACCATATATGTGTGTGGGACCAGCCCTTTACTGGATTCCATCTCTTCTACCAGTATCAAGGTAGCCTCTTCTTTACATCTTCAGTTGTAGGATTTCTCTTCAGCTAGATTTCATGCAACTCCTAGTTATGGTTGTTCTGTAGTTTAGTTGTAATTTTGATGTGGTTGTGAGAGGAGGCAAGCACAGCAGTTACCTATTCTGTGATCTTTACCGGAAACCTGTATTATATTACTTTATCCTCACAATTAATAAAGTACTCAAATGCCTCTTAATATGGTCAGAATGCTCAGATAGAAAGCACTGCATATATATACAAAATAATGTAGAAAGAAACAAAGTGATGTTGAAAACAATCTGTCAAATAGTGGATTGTAATCAACTTTTTGATGCAATGTGGTCATAATATATTAAAATAATCTGTGAGTGTAAATGTAACCTGAGAAGCTTTTTCCTGCATATAGGTTGCACATCTCTTCCTCAAGAATAGTCACAAGAGCCCAAATCTAGATTGTACCAAGGACTACTCAATATCTACATTTCTTTGTGGGGATTTAATATTCAGATGTGTGGATTTTGTTAATTACACTAGATATTCAGTCTATATTCTTTTCAGGAGACTAAGTCAATATATCAATTTAGCCAAATTTACCAAAACTATGATTGTAACTTGAGACAGGTAGATTTTTCTCGGCTAGTCCTTCAGAAAAGAACTGCAGTGTTAATAGGGTTTAGCAAATGCATGACACATAACCAAGGGAAGATAGGTATGAAAAGGAGATCTTGGTAGAGGATTGAAAGAGGAAGTAAATAGCTAATTTTTTTGTTATTGTAATGACAAGCAGGAATAGAGCAACACTTTTATTTTATTTGTTTTCTTATTTTATTTTTGTGCAGAGTAGCAGCTCAGAGCCTCTCAAAGTTTGACTAAAGTGAGAGTGTTTACTTCTGATGGGAAAAGAGCTTCTTGTTCTGAAATTTGAAATTCTGCTTTTAAAAATGTGCAAAACAGCGATTCCTTTAGAGAGTTAAGTTGGTGTCAGGGTTCAGTCATGTCTATTTATCTGAATTTATTGTGTTCGAAAGACTGAAATGGAAGACGTATAAAAATGACTGCTCACCATTTGTTTTTTGGCTAGAAAATAAATTCTCTCTTTCTCTCTCTCTCTCTCTCTCTCTCTCTCTCTCTCTCTCTCTCTCTTTCTCTCTTTCTCTTCTTTTTCTACTTTTTCTCTTCTTTTTACATACATATACACTCCACTCCTGTGTACCCAGGTTAATTTTTTATTAGAGTGAGGTGTAACTTAGAGTGATCAGTAAGCAAAACTTATTTTTTTATGCCAGCCAATGTCTATAATGTAGTATCTCCTTTCGGATCAGACTATATGTGGTGTCAATCCAACAAGGATACTTGCCTTTGACTGTCTTCAAATAATCTTTGCACAACTGAGATTACACCTAAATGGAACTATCTGGCTGGCAGACATGAATACCTCTTCTCATTATTTATTTATTTATTTTTTCATTTGAGCCAAGGTATATTTTCAGCATCCAGGGAAAGCACAAAGGTTTAACAATGATTTTAGTTAGAGATAAACCACTAAGATGTCCCTGATTATCCTCATGCTCTGAAAACATAAACCTACTCTTTGGTAGTAAATAATAAAAGTAATAGCAAATATTTATGTAGTTTTTACTAAAGGCCAGATACTCTTTTAAGCACACAGTACACATTTTCTCATTAAATGTTTGTAATAAGTCTTTGAAGTAGGTGCCTTTATTTATCCACATTTTAGATATAAGAAAACTGTGGCGTAGAACTCTTAACTAAACTTATTACCATTAAGATTTGTCTCATATAAAAATATGGGTCCTTAGTGAATTCTGTTAGACCATGTGGTAAACTATTTTTTGCATAGACTAGAGATAGCTTGGTACCTAGGACCAAAACAAGCCAAATAGCCTCCTCTTTTGCCTTATGTACATTAGTCCAATACCAGAACTTTGAACATTAACATTATAATGTTAGGGGAAGGCCAATTCAGAGCATGGTAACAGTAAGAAACAGAAACTGATGAGAGGAGTGAGAGAAAAAGGAAGTTTTTCCCAATTCTTAGAAACATCTACC
Source organism: Pteropus alecto (assembly GCF_000325575.1). NCBI lineage: Eukaryota > Metazoa > Chordata > Mammalia > Chiroptera > Pteropodidae > Pteropus > Pteropus alecto. Next base: position 201,601 of record NW_006440131.1, read on the forward strand.
CTTGGTATTTTAAAGCTTGAGTACTTTCAACACTCAGCAAAGCAAAAATAAAATAATAAAATAAAGAGAGGGAGGAATGGATGGAGGGATAGAAGGAGGAAGAGAGAGACAGACAGAGATAGAGAGATGAGAGAGAAAGAGAGAGACATAGAGAGACACAGGGAGGGAGGGAGGGAGGGAGGGAGAGAGCGAGAGAGAGAGAGAGAGAGAGAGAGAGAGAGAGAG
>NW_006440131.1:201901-230129 GCF_000325575.1 Pteropus alecto
TTACCACAATGTCTACTTCCATTTACTCCAGGCTTTTCAGGACAGCTTCTAAGTAGTAAAATAGCTTATAAGCTTCTGGTTTAAACAGTTAAGTGGAGGAAGGAGTCAAAATAGATAGCAAAGGACAGAAAAAGAGAATTAATTCTTCCAGCCAAGTAGATTCAAAGACATTGCAAAAGAAATATCAGGGCCAAGTAGCCATAAATTTGCATATTTACAGACTCATAATCATGGTTGCTAGCATATCCTCATGACACTGTCACTTATAACCACCTAAAATTCAAGTTTCTAGTGTACATCAAATAGAGATTCCATGAAGATAGACAGGAACTTAATTCAAGTGAGACCTCTCTGACATGGAGAATTCAAGATCACAGCCACTTGATGACTTGCCTCCAGGTGCTTTCAGTATGTCTGGCAATACAGTGTCCCTCAAAGCAGCACTACAGTCTAAAATTGCCTGGAACTACTGTTAACATCACATGTAATTTACCCTTTTCATACCCACTCATCCTCTACACTCAGTTTTTAGATATAAAATTCTCTATTTAATTCACAAGTCAGTTATTAAACTCCTGCATGCCTAGGATTCTGTTAAGTGCTAAGTTCAGAGATTTCACTCAATAACATGAGCCTATTGTGGACTACTGTGCTAGTGTTCTCTGGCTTGAATCGAACAGAAAGGTTGTCTACATTGCAAAATTACTATTCAAGTTCAAAGTCAAATTAGTAAGGTTCCAAGATTTCCAAGTCTAAGCTTTTGTTTTCTTGTGTCCAGTATTATCAAGTTGATTGTAACTCCTAGAAGCAAGTTGCTCCAGTTCAAACAGAATATCGCTGAGAATTGAGGTGGTATTTTCACAAAGCATTATCAAATTTCAAAGGAATCCCCTGGACAAATGCTGCAGTGATCTCATTAGTATGTACAGTCTTTGTGTACAGCCCCAGAATGCTCTGTAATTTCATTATAAGATATTCATATGGATTGTTTCACAGTATAAGCAGTATAACTTGGAGGGGAAAAAAAATGACCTAAAAGGCCTTTTTGAAGTCTCTTCCTTCAATGATCTAAAAAATCCGGGTCTGTTAACATTTAAATCTTGGTTAAAATTTTTAGATGTGCTTTGATTTGTGGGTATTTGTGACTTTGGCTTCCTATCATTTACCTATGGGCACTTAATGTTGTAAGTTTGGCTATTGTAAATAGTGCTGCAGTGAACATAGGGTTGCATATATCTTTTCAAATTAGTGTTTTGGTTTTCTTTGGATAAATACTCAGAAGTGGAATTGCTGGGTCGCAAGGTAATTCTATTTTTAATTTGATGAAGACTCTCCAAACTGTTTTCCAGAGTGGGTGTACCAATTTGCAATTCCACCAAAAGTGCATGAGGGTTCCCTTTACTTCACATCTTCACCAACACTTGTTTTTTTGGTTTATTGAAGATAGCAATACTGACAGGTATAAAGTGATAATATCTCATTGTGGTTTTAATTTGCATTTCTCCAATGATTAGTGATGTTGAGCATCTTTTCATGTGTCTAGTGGTCATCTTTATGCCCTCTTTGGAGAAATGCCTATTCAGGTCTTCTGCCCATTTTTTTAACTTTTTTTTTTGAGGTTGAGTTGTATGACTCGTTATAAATTTGGATATTAACCCTTTACCAGATGTTTCACAGGCAAATATCTTCCCTCATTCAGTAGGTTGTCTTTTCATTTTGCTATTGGTTTCCTTTGCCATGCAAAAACTTTTGTTTAATGTAGTCCCATTTGTTTATTTTTCTTTTGTTCCTTTGCTCAAGGAGGTATGTTAGGAAAAAATATTACTAGTAGCAATGTCAGAGAGTTTACTGCCTAAATTTTCTTCTAGTTTTATGATTTCAGGTCTTACATTTAGGTCTTTAATCCATTTTGAGTTTATTCTTGTATATTGTGTCACAAAGTGATTTCATTCTCCTGCATGTATCTGTCCAGGTTTCTCAACACCGTTTGTTAAATAGACTGTCTTTACCTCATTGTATATTCTTGCCTCTTTATTCATAGACTAAATGACCATATAGGGGTAGATTTATTTTTGAGCTCTCTATTATATTCCATTGATCTATGTATCTCCCCACCACCACCAATACCATGCTATTTTGATTAGTATAGTTTGATATCAGATAGTGTGATACCTCCAACTTTGTTCTTCATTCTCAAGATTGTCATGGCTATTCAGGGTCCTTTATGGTTCTATACAACTTTTTGGATTATTTATTCTAGTTCTCTGAAAAATGCCATTGATATTTTGATAGGGACTGCGTTGAATCTATAGATTGCTTTAGGTAATATGAATATTTTAACGATGTTAATTCTTCCTATCCATGAGCACAGTATATGCTTTCATTTATTTGCATCTTCTTCAATTTCTTTCTTTAATGACAACTTTTTTTTTTTGAGTACAGATCTTTTACCTTCTTGGTTAAATTTATTCCTAGGTATTTTATTGTTTTTATTTATGCAATTTTAAATGGGATTGTTTTCTCTATTTCTCTTTCTTATAGTTGTTATTAGTATATAAGAATTCAACTGATTTCTGAATATTAATTTTGTATTCTACTATTTTACTGAATTCATTGATCAGTTCTAATAGGTTTTTGGTGGAGTCTTTAGAGTTCTCTCTATATAATATCATGTCATCTGCAAATAATAACAATTTTATTTTATCTTTGGATGCCTTTATTTTTCTAGTCTGATTGCTGTGGCTAGGATTTTCAATACTGTGTCGAACAAAAGTGGTGAAAGTGCACATTCTTGTCTTGTTCTTTCTTGTTCCTGATCTTAAGAGAAAAGCTTTTAGCTTTTCTCCATTGAGTATAATGTTAGCTGTAGGTTTGTTATATATGGCCTTTATTATGTTGAGGTATGCTCTCTTTATTCCCACTTTGCTGAGAGATTTTATCATAAATAGATTCTAGATTTTGTCAAATGCTTTTTCTGCATTTATTTATATGATCATATGATTTCTATCTTTTAATTTGTTAGTGTAGTGTATCATATTAATTGATTTCTGGATATTGAACTAACCTGCATCCCAGGAGTAAATCCCACTTGATCATGGTATATGATCTTTTTTATGTCTTGCTGAATTCAGTTTGCTATTTTTTGTTGAAGATTTTTGCATCTATGGTCATCAGGGATATCGGCCTATAATTTCCCTTTTTAAAATTTTTGTAGCGTCTTTGTTTGGTTTTGGAATCAGGGTAATGGTGGCCTAGTAAAATGATCTTGGGAGTCTTCCATTGGAGAGCTCACTCTTAAATGGCTTGCATGCAAACCACTAACCCTGAGATCCAGCATAAAACAACTGTTTGAAAAACACCTAGTCTATAAGTTAGGGACACATACTTTATAATCCCTAAAAGTGGATGCTAGAGAGGTAGGAGCCTGCACTATCATTCCCTATGGCCAGAAATGCTGGTCGGTGGCAGTTTTGCATTCTCATTTTAGATTTTTGGTAATGGAGCTCATAGGTACCATTTTGAGTATCTTCCCTCTAGCCTGCTGGGCTAATAGGTGTGCCCTGTGTTCTGCACTGCCTGCACAACAACCTAGAACCCAACCCACTCTTAAAAGGCTTGTGTGCAGACATGCTTACCCTGTGATCCAGCACAAAAACAACAGTTTGAAAGAGCCTAGATGGTAAATGAGAGAAACATACTTACTAATCCTAAATAGGCTCTTATAGAGACAGAAACCTGAAAAGTCTTTCTTTGGGGATAAAAACACTGGTACATGCCATTTTTGCAATCTCATTCTAACTTGCTGGTGATGGAGCTGGTGGGCACCATTTTTGGCCTCCTCTCTCTAGAAAGCTCGCACTAATGTATATGCATCCTGCACAGCAGTCACTTCACAACTAGGACAGGTGAGAGCACCATGCCCTGCCCAGCAGCTTTACCACAGCTGGGGTGGGATAGCACCCTGCACAAACAATATGATCAATAAATTGGAAGAGGACCCAAATAAAATTTTCCTTAGAAGACATACAGAGTTTTCCTTAGAAGACATACAGAGGGCCAATAGTCACATGAAAAATGTTCCACATCGCTAATCATCAGGGAAATGAAAATTAAAACCAAAATGAGAAACCACCTCACTTTTCTCAGAATAATTATCATCAAATAGACAAGGAATAACAAATGTTGATAAGGATGTGGAGCAAAGGGAACTCTAGTGCACTTTTTTGATGGGAATGTAAATTGGTACAACCATTAAGGCAAACGTTATGGAAGTTTCTCAAAAATTAAAAATAAAACTATCATATGATTCAGCAATTCCACTTCTGAGTATTTATCCAAAGAAAATGAGAACACTAATTCAAAAAGATATTTACACTCCTATGTTCATTGCAATATTATTTACAATAGCCAAGATATCACAGCCAGTTAAATGTCCATTAACATGCCAATGGGTAAAAAATGTTATATATATACACACACACTAAGTAATACTCTATTGCATATATAAATATATATACACACACACACACACACACACACACACACACACACACACACACACACACACATACACACACACACACACACACACACATATATATATATAATTATGTAAGACTATATATATGTGTGTGTGTGTATATATATACACTACCACACACACATACACATGCACACACACACACACACACACACATATATATTTATATATGCAATAGAGTATTACTTAGCCATATTAAAGAATGAAATCTTGCCATTTGCAACAACATAGATGACCTAGTGTAAGTCAGACAAAGAAAGGCAAATACCTCATCATTTCACTTATATGTGGAATCTTAAAAAGCAAAAACAAAACAAATGAACAAAAAAACTAGAAACAGACTCATTGATATAGGGAACACACTGGTAGTTGCCAGAGGTGGGGCTGTGGGCAAATGGGTGAAATAGGTGAAGCTTAAGAGGTACAATTTTTCAATTATAAAATAAGTAAGTCATGGGATGTAATGTGTAGCATAGGGAATATAGTCAACAATATTGTAATAACTTTGTATGATGACAGATGGTAACTAGAGTTATTGTGGCGATCATTTTGTAATGTATAAAAAATATTGAATCACTATGTTGTACACCTGAAACTAATATAATATTGTAAGCCAACTATAATTCAATAAAAACAAAGAAATTGCCTTCTAAACCAAGAATAAATTATGCACACAAAATAAGTTTTGTTTTTGTTTTATGATATAATAACAACAAGAACAACAACAACAACAACAACAACTCAAGTCTGATGCCAATGTGATTATTTGTCCTACACAAACAACTTTTGCTGCGGCTACATGGATTTCTACTTACCTTTGTTGCATTTTTTCCCTCTTATCCTGAGATCCTCAGAAAAAGAAAGGAATGTGCTCAGATTTTACAATAGATTGACATTTGCTTTTTAGGTTGCAGCCACCACTAAGTCCAGGTTTGTTTCCTCAGGGCTATTTCTTACTAAATAGCTTGTCTTTACCTGATATCTTTTCTACATATGGCATTGACATATCTTTGAGAATTGAAACATACACATATACAAATCGTTGTGAATCTAACATGCATTTAACTTGCCTACCAAAAGCATGGAAGTTTAAAGAATAATAGAACTATTTGGATAAATCCTAAAGCATTTATAAATGCTAATTGACTCTTACCTGGGTTTATTGGGGATTATGCTTTTGTGTTTTAAATATTATAACATATAAAAATGGTTTTAGAATGATAAATCAGCAGGCTCCTTCAGCTGCTGCAAGCGATGGAACCACAGATGAGGAGAAGAGAAGAGTTCTGTTACCCCAATAAATTTCATTTAAGAAAAAAGACACCTTTTCAAGGAAATGGAAATAAGGTGTTATGTGGATGGATTTATTCAAGAGACAGAGAGTTATAGTGAATAACAATGACATTAAATGGACTGATAAGACTAATTTAGTCAGGGAAGGCCCCAAAAATATAGACTTCTTTTTTCTAGAAAGGAAGTGTAAGGCTAGGTGGGAGACACTTGCAAAGAAAAAAAAAATTGTTTTCAAGGATAAGAGAATTATTAGAATAATTTCATAGAAGGTAGCTCTGGTCTGGAAGCAAAGGAAAATACCAAGGGCCCAACAAGAGACGATGACCTACTATTAATGGGATAAATAGCAAATTGACGAACTTAATGACACATGATTGAAATAGCATTATCTTAATTGTCACCTTCCCTGTGAATCCATTCTTGAACTCCCATAAAGGCTGGATACTTCTTTCTTCCTGATCCTATAGAAGGCTGAAGTCTGACACAAATTTCTATTGTGACACTTACCAAATCTTTTTGACAATTGGTTTTATTTTTTATCTCTCCTAGGAGAACAGCATAGAACCTGATGCATAGTAGGTCCTCTAAAATATTTCTTAAAATAAAAAAAAAATCAGATTAATCTCTATTGTTTATACATTACATCTACCTATATATTTTTTATTCCACATATACCTTCTCTTATAGAAGATTCATTGGAGAATAATATTTAAGTTTAATTAGGATCAAAAGAATGAGAAAACAAACAACAGATTGGGAGAAATTATTTGCAAAAAATACATCTGATTAAGGACTGTTATCTAAAGTATACAAAACACTCTTAAAAGTCAACAATAAGAAAACAAACAAAAAGTGCTCAATTATATGGTGATAGAAGAAAATTTAACTGTGGATAGTGAACACACAATGCAATATACGTATGACATATTATTGAATTGTACACTTGAAACCTATATAATTTTATTGCCCAATGTTAATAAATGTTCAATAAATTTAATTTAAAAATGTACCAAAGACTTTAACATACACCTTATTAAAGAAGATATACAGATAGAAAAATCAGTATATGGAAAGATGTTGTACATCACATGTCATCAGGAAATGCAAATTAAAACAATGAGATGCCACTACATACCTATTAGAATAGTCAAAATCTGGAACAATGATGACACAAAATGTGCTGAGGATGTGAAGCAATTAGAACTCTAATTCATTGCTGATGGGAATCTAAAATTATACAGCCACTCTGGAAGACAGTTTAGCAGTTTCTTATAAAAACAAAATATATTCTTACCATATGATCTAGAAATCACATTCTTTGATTTTTACCTGAAGGAGTTCAAAAATTATCCACACAAAAACCTGTAAACTATTTTTATAGCAGCTTTGTTCATAATTGCCAAAATTTGGACCCAACCAATATATCCTTCAGTAGGTGAGTTGATAAATAAGCTGTGGTACACCCAGACAACGGAACATTATTGAACTAAAAAGAAATGAGCTATCAAGTCATAAAAAAACACACAGAAAAACTTTAAATGCATATTACTAGGTGAACAAAGTCAATCTGAAAAGGCTACCTACCGTATACTCTGAATATATGACATTCTGGAAAAGCGAAACTATGGAGATGGTAAAAATATCGGTAGTTTCCAGGGACTGGGCAGGGGGAGAGATAAATAGGTGAAGCACAGAGGAAATATTCTGTATACCATAATCATGGATATGAGTCATTATACATGTGACAAAACCCATAGAACATAGGTATCAGTCATTATACATGTGACAAAACCCATAATTCTAAGAGTAGACAATAATGTAAGCTATGGACTTTGAGTGATTATGATGTGCCAATGTAGGCTCATCATTTGTAACTAATGAACCACTCTCGTGGGGGATTTTGATAATGGAGAGTCTGTGCATGTGTGAGAGCAAGGCTCTATGGGGGGGAGGGGTCTCTGTACCATAACCTCAATTTTGCTACAAACAGAAAATTGCTCTAAAAAAATGAAATCTTGGAAAGACTGGACAAAATGGCGTGGGTGATAGAAGCTTTGTTCATCCCCTCTTGAAATCACATGAAAGTTGTGATGAAATACAGAGAAAACAGCAAGCAGAGTCACCTGGAGTCTAGATTAACTGAAGCCCTACAATTAGGGAGAGAAATAAGAAATCACCCTGCAACAATTGGAGGTAGGAGAGGGTGAGGCTAACTGGTCATGAGTGGCTAAGTGAGACAGAGACTATGGCAGTTTCAGCCAGCACTGGCAGCAATAGACGTTCCTCTTAAAGAGGCCCAATCCTCGACCAGACTTTCATGGTGATGGACTTGCTCGCTCTGACAACCAGCGCTATGTTGGCTGCTAGGCGGACACCAGGGACTTAAAGGGGGAAGCTGAGTTGTTAGAGTGAGGGTAGGAGGCAAGGCTTTCTCCCAGGCAGAAGTGCAGGCAGTACCCATTGTTCCTCTGTTGAGCCCTCCCCCATCTCAGTGTGCAGACACAGGGCCACCATAGCTGAAATGTCATTGAACTGGATAACAGAGGTTGGTCTCCGAGAAGGTTGCCTGAAACTCCTCCTCTCCCCAACTCATGACCCCACCCAGGCCACATCTAATTGGGTCCTCAACGAGTCCTGTGCCACTTGCTGAGTAGCTCCAATACTCACACTTGTGGCAGCTGATCTCAGTTTTTGGTGTGGCTTCTTGAGGCAACTATAAGCACAGCATCTGTAGATCGCTTGCTGAATCTTAACAGGTGGCCCCAGAGTGGCATAGGCTGGGGCTAAACTTGGTCTGTAGCTGAACCCCTCTCAGAATTTCCCTGCTGTATATCTACTACACAAATCCACACAATTAAAACCAGGAGACATAAGAACTTTATCTATTACAGAGAAATAGACACAAAAAGGCAGGCAAATGGGAAGACGAAGAAGCAGAAATCATATGAGAGAACAGAACTCCAGGAAAAATGGAGTCAAGCAATCTTACAGATGCAGAGTTCAAAACACTGGTTATAAAGATCCTCTGTGAAATTAAAGTAAGTGTAAATGAATTCAGTGAGAATTTTAACAAAGAGATTAAAAAAACATAAAAATGGAAATGAAAATTATAAAAGGGAACCTGTCAGAAATGAAGAGTACATTATCTGAGATGAATAATATATTACAGGGAATCGACAGAGTGGAGGAAGTAGAGGATCAAACCACCAATATAGAGGATAGGGAATCTAAGGATGCCTAATCGGAATAGCAGGAAAAAAGTAACTAATAATATAATAATAATCTAAGGAACCTATGAGACAAAATTAAGGGTAACAACTCTGTGTCATAGGGGTACCTGAAGAGGAACAAGAAGTTGAAAATATATTTGAAAAAATAATGATGGAAAACTTCCCTAACCTGGTGAAGGAAATAGACATACAATCCCAGGAAATTCAGAGAGTCCCCAAAATATAAACCCAAAGAGACCCATACCATGACACATCCTATTTAACATGTCAAAGGTTAAATATAAAGAGGGAATCTTAAAAGCAGGAAGAGAAAAGCAATTAGTTACCTACAAGGGAGCACCCGTCAGACTGGCAGCCAGTTTTTCAAAAGAAACTTTGCAGGACAGAAGGGCTTGGCACAAAATATTCAACAAGATGAAAACCCAGGATCTATGACTGAGAATACTTTACCCAGCAAAGCTATCATTTAGAGTTGAAACACAGATAAGAGCTTCTCAGACAAAAATAAGCTACAGAAATTTATCAACACCAAGCCAGTATTACAAGAATTGTTGGAGAGACTTCTTTAAGAGGAAAAAAAAAAGTGTCAAAAACATGAAAAAAGAATGGTAATAATTACACGTCTATCAACAAGTACCTCAAATGAAAAACAATTAAGTGCTCCAACCAAAAGATGGGGTGACTCGATGGATAAGAAAATAAGACCCCTACATATGTTGCCTAAAACAGACTTGCTTCAGTTTAAAAGACACACAGACTAAAAGGAAAGGGATGGAAAAAGATTGCCTTGATGGACCTAAAGGGTATTGCACTGAATGAAATAGGTCAGATAGAGAAAGACATTTATCTCATGATTTCACATACATGTGCAATCTAAAGAACAAAATAAACAACAAGAACAAAAATAGAATCAAACTCATAGATACAGATAATATTTTGAGGGCTACTAGATGAGAGGGAGGGTTGGAGGAGTGATGAGTAAGGGCAAAAGGATTTAGAAGTACAAATGGATAGATACGAAATAGTCATGGAGATATAAAGTGTAGCATAAGGAAAATAGCCAACAATGTTGTAAGAAATATGTGAGGAGGATGAGGGGTACTAGATTTAGTGGGTTGACCACTTCGTGGGTTATATAAATCTCTAATCACTATGCTGTACAAACGAAACTAATATATTATTGTATGCCAAGTATAATAAAAAAAAAACTCATTGAATTGTACAATGTAAATATGAGCAACTAATTATCTATTATATTTCAATAAAGCTAAAAAAATTAAGTCTTAAGTATAAAAAATCAATCCATTTAAATAGAGATTAGTAATTTAAAAGTAAATAGTTATTGGGATTTCAAAGTTATTCTGGCAGTGTGCTAAGAACTAGTTGTCAATAATTTGTTTTCAACAAAACTATGAAAAATAATCATATACATACATTCACAGTATTTCAAAAGTGATATTCACATATATTTAAATGGTTATTTCCAATCTGTTGAGAAGGGATTCAGTGCTTATAAAAATTATCAGTCAGTGTATTGCTCTTGCTTCATTCAATGTGAAAATATCACTTTAATTACTTTCAATAAAATGTGATTTTTTTCTGTATTCCTGCTCATTTAATGTGTCTGAGAAATATAGAAATATGGCAATTTCATAAAAATCTAAGCATTATGATCTCAAGTCCCCCTTAATCCATAATTTCTTGGGAAATACCTATTGTATCAACGTGAATGACAAAGAACTTTGGAGTTAGTGTTCTTAATGAAAGGCCATTTTTCATTTTTGTAATGAGGATTTATTAATTATGACTAATCAAGAAGATGCAAGGATAATTCATATAGATACCAGCTCTAACAAATAATTTTGTTAATATGTTCCTGGCCAGTCGTATCTTTTAATAGCAGTTAATAGTTCTCAATCAAGGTTGATGTGTAATCTGAAATTCTACTTTTACTAAGTAGTTCAAAGTTTATTATGTCAGATATTCTTTGATTTCTTATTTTAGGGATGTGGCCCAGCTGAGTCCCAACTAGTGACATGACAAATATTTAAGGCTCAGATATGAGTGTGCCAGTACCCACTGTTTAAGAACAGAAATTAAGGAAAATTATGTCCAGTAGCAAAGCAGCAAGAATTATTTTGGGAGCATTCATTTTGTTTCTCAAAGACATCCAATCATCACTAACAGAAATAAGGTAACAGCTTGGTTTCAGAAGTTGATGTTAGGGATTAATGACAGTAAAGCAAAGTTAGATTATCCATAGCCAAGTGCAAAGTCAAAATATCTGAACATCTAGAACAATAATAAACAAATTACTTCCTGGGCTACACATTAGAATCACTAGACTCTACACCAAGCTAATCAAATGAGAATATGGGGGTTAGGGCCAGCCATTAGTATTTTTAAAGTTCTTCAATACATATTTAATGGTGAGCCAAGGTTGAGAAACTCCATTATAGATCTGTGCTTATCAAACTTTAATGTTCATATGAATTACCTAAGAATCTTGCTAACATGTAAATTTTGATTCACTAGGTCTGAGATGAGGCCAGATATTCTGCACTTTATAACAAGAATTCAGGTTTTGATGATAGTGTTGGCTGCAGACCACAATGGGTAGGCATGTGATATGAGAAGTGAAGAAGGAAGAGGGGATATTTCATGTGTGTATGAGACACGGGAAGAACGTTGAATGAATCTAAGGACACTCTTTTGGATTCATCTTGATGTGAATTGAAGACAAGAGAAGGCCATTATGATTTTGTTACATTTCGGTTTTGGCTCATAATGCTAGTCCATAAAAAGGGCTATTAAATTCTTGAGCAGCTGTTTCAAACAGCTACGTATTAGAAAGTCCTCTTTAGTCGGAGGTCTGGGGGATTCCTTTCTGAAAAACAAACTTCAACCTTTTATTATCACAAAAATAGCCAATGGTCACTACCAGAACACATGAACAGCTGGTTTCCTCAATGGCCAGAAACACATCTATTTAAAAGTCACTGACCACTAATATTTTAATGGTTTCTTAAACTTGCTATTAAAATAAAGGAGAAAAAAAGACATGTTCTGCAAAAATAAAAAGAAAACCCCATTTTAACAAGTTATACAAATTTAATACAAAACATATCTCTGAAAAATGACAGTCCCTGGCACTCATCTTCCTTGCTCTGCAACTTTCAATGAATTACTAAACTACTTTCTCAAAAAGGAAATGAAAGAAAAGATATTTTTGGTGTTAGGTCATGAGCATGCAAACTTTTAAATATTTTATAGAAACTCTTTATAACCCTTGTCACTGGGGACAGGACAAAAACATGCATTATTGGCTAGACATGTTCTATCTCATCTTTACTGTATATAGTTATATTTTGGGAAACATCACTCAGTGTCTTTGAGCTATGTGCCTACTTGGCTCAGGAATATAGTCTATCAAACACGGAGCCATGGCTTCATGTACACCACATTGCTGACACCTAAACACGTTCTTCAATTCTACTTGCTGGCTCAGGATCTGCCAGCATGCATTCGATCAATCTGACAAAAGAAAAAGAGGAGTAAAATTTGATTATTTTATGATTTCACCTGACCCTAAACCTATTTTTCAGTAAACAAACCATTGGCAACTATGGTTTGTATACATTAAAATATATTATTTATATCCCTTCTCTGAACATCTATCAGACGTAAATGAGAAATTGCCTGTGAATTGCAATTCACAGATCAATGTGAATTTTATGTATTATGTTCTAGATCAATACCTAGCACATAATACATAAAATTATTAGAAACTATTTATTACCCTTAAGATCAAAGCCTAGCCTTACTTATAACTATTTATGTGATTTTTGGAAAAAATTATTTTAGCCTAAATTTTCTTACCTATAAAATAAGCATATAGTAATTATGCTTTATGGAATTTTAGAAAAAAAATAGATTATAAAAAACAACTTGTGCTTAAATGCAAAATATAGTACCTAAATCCCATTAGGAATATAATGAATTGCAACAATCAACATCATCACCATTATTTCAAATTAGTAAAATAAAATTGGGAGAATTGCATTCTATTTGAGCTTTATATCAATAATTATGATCACAATTTACATAATTTTAAAAAATGATTCATGTAGAACTAATATTTATTTTTATAAAATATATACACCTATAGTATCTTTGTATTAATATTCCAGCTGTTATTTTCAGTATGACACTTTTTGCATTTCTGCCTCTTTTATTTATATTTCTCTTGATCTTTTAGCCAGAAATCAGAAGAAGTGGAAAGATCATTTGAGCATAAAACAATTTGAATAGAGTGGTCCTTTATTTGAACAATGATATTATATGTGTATGTTGGTCTACCATTAAAATCTTCCTTTGTTTGGAGTGCTTACAGTTTTACAGTTGATCCATTTCTATTCATATTAGGGCAGCTGCCTACCATATCTTTCTGAATTTGATATATGTGTCTATCTCACATCAAGAGGAGATATGTATCCAAGAATATTACTTCACTACTGGACTCGACTAGGCTTTAGGTTAATTATAGTGATAATTTTACTCGTCTTCTCAATTTCAGGATGAGGTACAGAATAGTTGTTAAAAGATAGTCTCTGATTTCAGATTGACTGGGTGAAGAATTTCAGATCTTCATTTGCTATCTTGGTGAACAAAGGCAAGTAATCTAAGTTCTAATTGCACTGTTCCTTCAAATTAAAAATGTTATGATAACAGTATTTACCACATAGTATTCTTGTGAGGATTAGATAAATCATTATATGTATAGTGCTTAGCTTATGGTAAGTACTTAATACATTTCAGTTATAATGATGATGACCGTAATCAAACAATTGAAGTGACTCAAGAGAAGCCGAAGGTTTTCTTTAGCACATTGAGTTTTTATAGTTCTATAAAAAGCAATCGTGGCTTCTGCTCTCTAAATCTTTTTGATTTAGGATTTGACACTTTTATTTTAGAGCAATATTCTGTCCTTCAGTTTCCCTAAAAGACACGGTGGCCTTTTTAATTCATGGCTTTATTTCTTTGACAATCAGTGCATTCCAGGATAGTATACTACCTGTGCAACCGAACATGTAACAAATTTCGGTACTTTGTTGGCATTGGGTATTGCTGTCTGGTTCATGAGAATATGGCTTTTGTTGACCTTTTCTCCTTTTCTAGCTCTCATGGGAATATATCAAATATGAAGCGGCTCTCTTACCACAGAGTTAACTTTAAAAAATGTAATTAGCACTTTTTAAAAAAATCATTGAGCTAGCTTTTTTTTCTACAGAAACTAATATTCTTCCAGCATACAAAATGAACTTGGAGGTATATCTCATTTATGTGGCAAAAGTAAGTCATCTTGTCTGACTCAGAGACCAAGTTACCGGCTGTCTTCTTATTCCCACAGGCAACTCTCACTGTAATGCTGTTGTTACAAGTCCTTAGCAAAGTCACAGAACTTGAGTAGTCTTTGATGTCAAATGCAGCTGGGTTTAAATGCTGCCTCTGTCACATAGCTGCATGTTCTTTGTATAACCAGCCTCCATAAATCTGTTTCCTTATCTTTATCCTCAGAAGTAAATGAGATAATCCATGTAATGTACTTAATGGAAGATCTGCTACATAAAGACTTAGTAAATAGTTGCTATTGGTTTTATTATAATCTTCATGTACTTGGCTTTCTGAATTGTTTCTCTATTTCTCACACTCTAACAAAGAAAACAGAGATCTACTGCTTTTCTGTGATTAATGTCATTTACTTTCCTCCTTTTTTTTTTTCTATCTTTTTATCTTCTGAAATGACAAGTTACCCCTACTCTCATTCGGTGGTGTTTTCTCATTGCGCAGTTTAGTTACGAATGATAGGGGGGGAATTGGCACAGTGCTTGGCATGCATATATATATATATATATATAGACATTGCAAAATAACGTTTTATATATTGTTATAATTATTTATAATAAAAATTATCAGTTTTATTATTCAATTAGAAAAATTCATTTTATCTTCCAGAAAAATTGAGAAACATCTTTCAACGCCCTCTAGAATGATTCTTGCTTTTGTGTCAAACACAGATGTATGTGTACTATAGATTAAAGGCTAGATTCAGACTACACTAGAGCTTCACCTCATTTTAAACTTTAAATCTGAAGAAACAGAAATGATCATGCCATTACGTAGCGGGCCTAGAATGTTGGTTACTTTAGGCAATAGCTCATCTATTATTTCCCTTATCTGCTCTTCAGCAAAGACTATATATACCATTCAGTGTACAGGCCCAAAGCCTTACTGTGATTCCATGAAGTCAGAGAAAAGTATGTTCTGTAGTACTGGTCCAGGAACACTTAAAACATTTTTTTTTCTACTTTTAGCTCATTCACTGTCATGATGAAAATACGGGCAGCTGAACATCAGCTGAATAAAATTGAGCCTAACTTAATGTCTCTTAGGAGTTTAAAGAGAACATGCTCCTTAACACTTAAATGTCTTTCTAATCTATATAAAAAGGACATACTAATCATGAATAAGTGATATAAATATTTCCCAGCAAGACCACTAATATAATATTATAAATACAAGTCAGCACGCTTTTTGATTTAATTTTGCTTTGGAGTTTTTCAATTAATAAAGTATGGCAGTGAATTGAATTACTTATCTGTATGGCTCATATGTTCAGGCTCTCCCATCTGGTGTCATCTTGCCCGCAGCATCTTGAATGCTTTCAAAAGAGCCACTAGAGTGGCAAATATCTTTTAGAGACTGATATAAGTAGCTACCAAAAGGCCTAGTTCCTTAGCTTAAACAGTAGTTAGCTACACCTGCAGGGCCCTGCTTCTCCTGCTGGCTATAAACACTCACTTGAAAACACCTGCCTAACTCTACACAGCAGGAAGTATAAAATAGGATATAAGACAAACAGCCACAGTTCTATTTTCAGAGCTTATCTAGGTCTTCTGCTCTTGTCAGTTCTCTGGACTATTGTTCTTAATTTGTTATATTATAATTGACTTTCTGCTTTCAATATATTGTTTTTGTGGACTTCCACTACCATTTAAATAGCAGAGGTAACCCTCCACCAAAAATGAACTGTATATTTGAAACTAATAATAAAATAATTTTAAAAAAAGTGGTTTACTTCTTAAAACACCCCAGAGTTTCATTGTGTGATTTATAATATCCAATGAAATCAGCCATATAATAGGTTTCATTTCAGACAAAGTTCTAACCCTTCTTGAAAGTTCATATATGGCTCTGTCCCTCTTCTAGCAAGTAATTAAACAAAGTCAAAATAAATCCATATTGTGTCTAAAAAATCTTAACACAAGCAAACCTTGTTTTAATGCACTTCATTTTATTGTGCTTTGCAGATATTGCCTTTTTTACACATTGAAGGTTTGTGACAACCCTCTGTTAAGCAAGTCTATTGGCATCATTTTTCCAATAGGCTCAGATGATGGTAGGCATTTTTTACAAATAATGTATTTTTAATTAAGGTATGTACATTTTTTTCCAGATGTGTGCTATCACACACTTAATAGACTACAGTGTAATGTAAACATGAGTTCTGTATGCACTGAGAAACCAAAAAAATGTGTGTGACTCACTTTATTGAGATGTTTGCCTTACTGTGGTGGTCTGGAACCAAAGGCACAGTCTCTCTGTTGTAAGCCTGTAATTAAGATATCTAGAGGCACTTCCGTTAATATGCATGGATTTCTAACATCCAGCCAACTGGAGAAACTGGTTTATAATATCGACTCAGAAAAATTTAGCAACAAATCTTTATCCCTATATCTTTCAGGCCTATCTTAATAACTGGAGCTCCAAAAAGTGCCTACAAGGCTCCAAACCTTTCCTGTAAGCTCTAAATACAGATCAGTGAAGAGTAAAAAGTAGTAAAGAATATAAGAGTGGTTAAACACTAAACTATCAATGCATTAGGATCATAATCCATCTCCATAGTCATTTTTTTCTTGTGTCATTTTTAACTCATCTGTCTCTCTGTATTCTAGAACTTGTATGCCTATACCTGTTATTAAACACTTGCAACCTGAGATGTCATCTCTGGACTCAATCTCTTGTCTGACTAGACTTATGTATGCTACCTAATTCTTTGAGCTTGCCTAGTTGGATTCCTTAATAGTAAGATCTATTCTGCTACTGTTCATACAATTTCTGGCTGTCACTCCATACTAGGAATATTTATTTGTTGTCTATTTAATAAAAAATATTGTAGAAAAATGGAACGATAATGTACCTTGAATTTGCTAAAGATTTAAGTTATAATACTAGCATTATTGCTAGTACCAATTAATAATCATTGAAAATTTTTTGAATTCAGTGTAGAAATTATATTTATGACAGCTTTTTAGCTAGTGAGCTCTGTCAAGTATAAGAATTTCCAAGAATATAAAACAACTATGGTGAATTTTAATATTTAATACATATATATTCTAAATAACTATGCAACTATCATTCCTGGAATAAGAACTATGCTTTGTTTATCTTTGGATCTTCTATAGCACATAGAATGTACTCAATAGTATTAATTGAAGAACCAGTGAAAAAACAATAGAACTAACAGATTGATATTTCTATTTGGCAAACTTATTCTGGAATACTCCCTAAGATATTTAAATGTACATAGATGAAGATAATGTTCCTTGAAGTGAATATTAGGCTTTGAAAATGTAGTTTACATTCTATTTTTAAATAAGCATGATTTATTTCTAATAAGAAAGTGATTCTAAAATTATAATAGAAGTCAATAAGCAAATATGACTCAATATACACAATCATTATCTAAGATTCTGTTTTTACAACTACTTTTAATACATAACATGAGGTTAAACTGTAAGACAATATAGTATACCAATGTTGTGACCATTGATAAAACCTTGATTATTCAAGGGAGAAATTCTGTCCCATAATGAAAAAAAATTCTAACTGAAAAAAAAATTAGTAGTTATAGAACATAATCACAACAGTTATATGCATGACTTGTTTTGTACTATGACATAATTCTTCAGGAGAATTTAATTTTCTGTATGTTTTATTATTGATTTTATTTGAAACTCTCTTCAATGTAAATCTTCCATAAAATTATAAACTGCAAGTACTAACTAATTTATGCAAATGCATACAACAACTTTTGCATCTAGATCTAGGAGGTTGTTTTTGGTCTAATAGGTGTTACATGTTTACTTAATTGGTTAAGAATAAAAACTAGGCAGTGTGCCCATTTTCCTCTCATGTAAAACTAAGGCTTCATTCTAATTAGCTTTTCATTTTTTCCCTTATTCAGAAATAGATTTCGAGATCCTCATAATAGTCAGGATAGGTTAGGAGATTATATTATGGAAACAACCTCAATATTTCATTGGCTTAAAAGATCAAGGTTTATTTCTCCCTTTCCCAGACTACTGGAGTCTCTACAATCCAGGGCATTGCCAGTCACTATGGAAGTGCAAAGGAGAGAAGTCAGTAAAGTGCACACTGGCTCTTAAAGCTTCTATCAAAAATTACATTAATCACTTTTGCTTATATTTCAATGACTAAAAGAAATCACATGGCCACATCTAATTCCAAGGAAGTAAGGTAGTAAAATTCTTCCATTTGTTCAGAGGAAGAACCAAAAATTGATGAAAAACATTCATGGTTAACGAAATTCTTTTCTAGCCTACCCAGGCTAGGCTGGAAATCTATGATGTTTAACAGATTATCTGTGTTTATTTCAAATGACATAATTTTAGGATGCTGACCCCTCTCAACAGTTCATACTGTAGTCTCATTTTTACTAGATTATTTTATCAGGGCTACTTATCAAGTAACTTCTATTTAGGTTTTTTTTTTTTTTTTCAGTTCTTATTCCTACCTCCTCTCACCTCCATCTTGCAATCAGCCATCTGCTTAGTAAGTGATAACATCCAGGGCTCAATTTTCAAGATTAGGTGCTTAATTAAATTGCTAGCCCACTGGGTAGGGATTGCTTTGAATGGCTACAGAGTCTATAGAGTACCTCAAAAAATAGCTTACTGTGCTGTTGTTATTCACCAAATCCTTAATTTGATTATTCAAATATGGAATTGACTGTCTATGTGCCTTAGGGACTATTTGAGGGCTCCAAAGTGGACTATGAGAATCTGGAGAAGAATACTCTAGATTGGCTATTTTGAATAACATACCCAAACTTTAAATAGCTCACATTGATACATGTACATATATATGTATTTAATGCTATTTTATGGGGCATTCTCTTTGATAGACTTTTGTCAGCTATGACTTCTTCTGGACAACAAACCCTCCTCAAAAGGATTGGAAAGTGTTTATTAGACTAACTCTTTGTTATAAATATATTCAGTCATCCATTTAAGACTGTAATAGGTTCTGATACCACCATATATAAGTTGCAAACACTCTCCAGACCTAAGGAAGATTATCTGAAAATTAGAAGGATAATATGATCCATACTTTCTTAATTTAAATTTCTGAATGAGATTATCAATATCCTGCATTATTCTGGACATAGATTAAGAATCGCCCTTCCCAGCTTCTCCAGCAACTGTATTTCTCTTAAACTATATAGAAAAGATTTAGCTCAAGAATTTAAAATATGACATTTGGTTGTTTGCCTGTCTGCATAAAGATGGTAAAGAATTATATGTAGACTTCAAAATTAGGCTGGTTCTCCATCAGTGAGAGCTCTACAAATTTTCTCTGCATATCTATTCCTTTTGTACTTTAAACTGTACTTGGTCAAATTCAAACTCTGTTGGATTTATATCTTTTCTCATGGTGTCTCTGCTTAGTGATAGAAAACAGCCATTAGTAAAACTTGTTAAGACTTTTCTCATCTATCGGCTAAAAGAAGAAATACTTTTTTTTTTTTTCAGTATTGTGGTTAGATTCCCATCACTGTTTCTTTGATCTTGAAATACAACTATGATGAACAGAGTGAGTATATGTATGTTTGTGTGTTTTCTTTCTAATTTCTATTTTATTAAGAGGAAGAATGATCCTTCAGAGGTCATTTGGCTAAAGAAAAGCTGAACTGAGATCATCCAAGGACCACAGAGCTGCCATCCTCTCTGGGTAAAGGGTCAGCATTATTGGCTTCAGTTAATGGTAAACTTGATGTGCATTACAGTAACTGCTGACTGAAGGTGTTATCATGGACACAGATATCAACATATCTTCAGGAGGAGATATATATTGAAAGAAAAAGTGGGGAATATGAAATATCCATGGCCGGACCTTGCAAAGAAGAAAAGTATAAAGACTTGTTGGCCATAGCATTACATATGTTTTGAGTGATTGGTATATGTCAGGATTGTGCTAAACACTTTTCAGACATTTCATTTAACCTCTAGAGCTATCCTATGAAAAAGATACTGCTATTTCTCTCCTTATTTGGATAAATAAACTGAAGCTCAGGACAATGAATTAACTTACCCAAGAGTATGCAGCCAGTAAGTGGTGTAAAAGTAGAATTCAACTCTGGTCTGTTTAATCCCAAAGTATGCTCTAGGCCTCTCTAATATATTGTTGCAGATATGCAATATGGCGCATACCCAAATCGAAGCTTTACAATATAGAGTAAATCCTAAAATATTGACTAAATTGTCTCTGACAAATAGTCGGTGCTCAAAAATGATTTATTAAATTAATTAATGGTGACTTTAATTTTCCTAAGTCTGGTAGGTAGAATTATAAGATAGTCCCTAAGATTTGTCACACACTCCCCATGTATGCATTTTGTACAGTACCTGAGACTATGTATATTATGGATCTAACTCCAATGATTAATTTAAGTTATATGCCACAGTTGTCCTTGAGATAGAAAAATTACCTGAGCAAACCTAGCCTAATCACATAAATCCTTTAAAAGCAGAGGGTTTTCTTTGAGTAGTTCTAGAAGAGCATATAAATTATTTAAAGCAGGAGAAGGATTTGACATGTTGCTGCTAGATTGAATATAATTATATTCTTTATAATTCAAGAAATGTGGGTGGGCTTTAGTAGAAGAAATGTGGATGGCCTTTAGTAGAAGAAAGCAACCCCCAGCTTATAGCCAGTGAGAAAATGAGAAGCTCAGTTCTACAACTAGAAGGAACAAAATTCTTCAAACAAGAAAGAGCTTGGAATGAAAAATATCCCAAAAGCTCCAAATAAGAACTCATCTCAATCATCATCTTGAATTCAGTCTTTTGAGACCCTGAACAGAGAACTCAAGCAGGTCATGACAAACTTCTGACCTATAGAACAATGAGCTAATAAATGAATATTATTTTTAGCTGCTAAGTTTGTGGTAATGTTACACAGCAATAGAAAACTAATATACTGCTTATAATATTAACTAACTATTCTGCACATAGTCTTCATTTTATTATGAGTTTTAGTTTTTCAGGGTTTTCAGTTGATTTTCTCTGTAAAGTGGCTGAACAAGTGTTTTATGAACTAGACAGACTGCTATTACCACATACCAAAATTAACTCCAAAAAAAATCAAATCAAATACCTGAATACAAACCTTGAAACAATAAGTTTCAAAGAAGAAAACATAAGTATTAAACTTAGACCTTGGATTTAGAGAGGATTTTATAAATTTAACCTCAAAGGCAAGAGAAGTAAAAGCAAAAATAAATGAATGAGACTATATCAAACTAAAAAGCTTCTGCACAGTAAAAGGAACCATCACCAACAAAGAGGCAACCATCCACATGGGAGAAGATATTTGCAAACAACATCTCCAATAAGGGGCTAATATCCAAAATATACAAAAAACTCATATAACTATACAATGAAATAACGAATGATATCCAATTTAAAGATTTGGCAAAAGACCTCAACAGACACTTCTCCAAGACATACAAACAGCCAATAGACATATGAAAAGATGCTCAAGTTCACTAGCTATTAGGGAAATGCAAATCCAAACCACAATGAGATACTACCTCACACCAGTTAGAATGATTATCATCAACAGGACAAATAATAGCAAATGTTGAAGAAGATGTGAGGTAAAAGGAAACCTCATACACTGCTGGTGGGAATGTAAATTGGTATAGTCACAATGGAAACCAGTATGGAGTTTCCTCAAAAAACTAAGAATAAAATTACCGTATGACCCAGCAATTCTTCTTCTAGGTATTTACTCCAAAATTTTGGAAACATTTATTTATAAAAATATATGCACCCTGATGTTAATAGCAACATTATATATATTTTTTTAATTTTAATTTTTAATTTTTTGATTGTGACTGACAAACAATATTATACCAGCTTTGTGTGTATAACACAGTGACCGGCGATCTATATAATTCAAGAAATGATCACTCTGACAAATCCAGCACCCATCGAATACCATACATAGTTATTACAATATTACTAATTATATTTTCCATGTTATAGTCTACAGCCCCATGATTATTGTGTAACTACTAATCTGGACCACTTAAACCTCTCCCCTCTTCACCCATACCCCCACCTCCAATCTGACAGATATTAAAATGCTCTCTGTATCTATGAGCTTGTTTCTGTTGTTTGTTTATACTGTTCTCTAGATTTCATATATGACATTTGCCTTTCTGTGTGACTTACTACACTCAGCACAATATGGTCTAGGTACATCTATGTTGTTGCAATGGCAATTTTCATTCTTTTTATGGCTGAGCAATATTACATTGTATATATGTACCACCTCTTCTTTATCCATTCATCCATTGGTGAACACTCAAGATGCCTACATATCTTGGTACTATAAATAATGCCACAGTGAACATATGGATTCACCTATCTTTTCAAATTAATATTTTGGAGTTCTTCAGATAAATAGAAATGGATTAATAGGTCCTTCTTTGTCTCTTGTTATAGAGTTTGTTTTAAAGTCTATTTTTTCTCAGTATAAGTATTGCTACCTTAGCTTATTCATGGTGGCCAAGACATGAAAACAATCAAAGTGTCCTTCGATAGATGATTGGATAAAGAAAATGTGAGAACCTTATGATTTCATTCATATGTGGGATATAAAACTGAAAGCAACAAAAAAGCATGACAAACAAACAGAGACTCATGGACATGTATAGTGAATTAGTGGTTACCAGAGGGAAGGGGTGAGGGGGAAGGTAGATAGAGATAAACGTGGTCAAATATTTGGTGACAGAAGGAAATTTAACTTTAGGAAATGAATGAACAATTCAATGTATATATGACTTTACTATTAAATTGTACACTTGAAATCTATTTATTAACCAATGTCACTCCAATAATTTTAATAAAGAAATAAAGTCTATTTTGTCTGGTGTAAGCATTGTTACCACAGCATTTTTGTTTGTTTTCATTTCCAAATATATCTTTTCATCCCTTTATTTTACATCAGTCTGTATGTCTTTCAATCTGAAGTGAATCTCTTATAAGTAGCATATGTAAGAGTTTTGTTTTCTTATTCATTTAGTCATCTTATGTCTTTTCATTGGAGAATTTAATACATTTACATTTAAAGTAATTGACAATAGATATGTAGTTATTGTCATTTTATCATACATTTTTTTTTTCTTTAGATGAGGCAACCCTTGGTTGACCTCACAGATTGCAAGGACCTTGTCAGCTTACGATCCCTTATCTTTTATTTTTTTACTTTTTACACCTACAGCACTTGGTCTTCTTAGGTGATCTCCCATCCAAGTACTAAACAGGCCTGACCCTGCTTAGCTTCCAAGATCAGATGGGATCAGATGGGGTAGCATAGCTGTAGACATTATTATATATATTTTTGATCTTATTTTTTTTTCTTTGTAAAAAAAGTTTCTTTAACACTTCTTGTAATACTTGTTTGGTGTTGATGAACTCCTTTAGCTTTTATTTGTCTGGGAAGTTCTTTATCTTGCTTTTGATCCTAAATGATAGCTTTCCTGGGTAGAGTAATCTTGATTATAGATGCTTGCTTTTGATCACTCTGAATATTTTATGCCAATTCCTCTAGCCTGCAATGTTTCTCTTCAGAAATCAGCTGACAGTCTAATGGGAGCTCTCTTGTAAGTAACTAACTGCTTTTATCTTAGTGCTTTTGAAATTCTCTCTTTGTCTTTAACCTTTGGCATGTTAAATAGGATGTGTCTAGGTGTGGGCCTCTTTGGGTTCATATTTTTTGGCACTCTCTGCACTTCTTAGGCTTGGATATCTATTTCCTTCACCAGGTTAGGGAAGTTTTCTGTCATTATTTCTTCAAATAAGTTTTAATTCTTTGCTCTCTTTCCTCTCCTTCTGGTACCTCTATGATACACATGTTAATAAGCTTTAATTTCTCTCAGAAGTTCCTAAACTTTCCTCATTTTTTTTTTGATTTTTTGACAGGGATTTTTGTTGTTGCTGTTCTGATTGGGCGTTTTCTGCTACCTTAGTTTCTAAATCTCTGATTTGATCTTTTGCTTTGCCTAATCTACTGCTGATTCCCTCTAATATATTCAAAAATTTAACTATTGTAGTATTCATTTCTGACTGGTTCTTTTTTATGCTTTTTATCTCCATTTTTATGTTTTTTATCCTTCTGCTACAGTTCTTACTGAATTCATCTACTCTTTGCCTAAGTTCATTGAGTATCCTTATAACCAGTGTTTCGAACTCTGCATCTGGTAGATTACTTGTCTCCATTTTGTTTTATTCTTTTTCTGGAACTTTGTTCTGTTCTTCCATTTAGGACATGTTTTTTAGTCTCCTCATTTTGCCTGACTCCCTGTGTTTGCTTCTATGTATTATGTAGGGCTCCTGTGTCTCTCAGTCTTTGTAGTGTGACCTTATGTAGTAAATGTCCTGTGGGACCCAATGGCACAGTCTTCCTGGTAACCTGAGGCAGATACTCAAGGTGTGTTCCTTATATGTGTTATGTGTGCCCTCCTATCTTAGTTAAGCCTTGGTTGCTGTTTGCACATCAATGAGACAGACTTATCCTTGGGCTGATTGGTTGAAAAGACTAGCTATGACTACAGTAGAGGAACTTTTGTGCAGGGGCTTACTCTATAGAGCAGGATTCACTTTAGCAGGACTCTGATGCCTGTTCATTTTGCCGTTTGGATGTGTCGTTCTTAGATGAGGCCCCAGG
The DNA here is from genome assembly GCF_000325575.1 of Pteropus alecto. NCBI lineage: Eukaryota > Metazoa > Chordata > Mammalia > Chiroptera > Pteropodidae > Pteropus > Pteropus alecto. The sequence goes on from NW_006440131.1 coordinate 227,063, forward strand.
CTGTGCTCTCGCTGGGTCCAAAGATGGCCACTAGGTTAGCCGCTCCACAGATTCCTATGAGGGACCCACCGCAGGCCAAATTTAACTATAGCCCGTGCTCTGACTGAAGCCACCTAGCATGAGCAACTAAGCAATCCACAGATGACTGCTACCTGCTCTGGACTTGGAAGTGTCTTGAGAGGCCAAGCTACAAACTGAAATTGGTTGTCAACAGTGCCAGACTTGGCATTCCCTAGCAAGATGTATGGAGCATATCAGGTTTAGTTGTATCTTGTCTGCATTTGTGAATCTTTGAGAGATGTTAAGAAAGTAAACAACAAGAGCCAAAACAGGCCAATTATATGCAAAAGCCATTGGAAGTGGCTTGGTGGGCCCATGATTTGCGTAGGGCAGGGTCTCAAGAAATTATTAGGGTGGCACGACCATTGTTAGCCAGGTTGGTGGAAACTCAGATATGTGGCTCCCTGGGTCTGCATGCTGGGAGTGAGGAAGGCTCAACAAACAAACTTCTGTTTGTTTCCATCACTTCTGTTTGGAATAAAGCTACCTCTACAGCCCTTGCCCTGAGGCCAAACAATTCAGTTCTTCCCCATTTGTCTCTGGCACCTTTCCAGAGCTGTTTCCAGAGCTAGAGGTCAGGGCGAGTGAGTCTGTCAGTAAGTAAGTCCTTGAGCGAGCCTTTTAGGAAGGATGTCTAGAACTCTACACACTCTTTTATCTCTTAGCCACAATATCTGCTGGTTTTCAGAACCAGAAGTTATAGGGACTATTTTTTGTCTGGCACTGGAATCCTGAGCTAGAGCAACAAGTACGGGGCTGGGATACTTAGCTCTTCCAGGAGGACCTTCACAGTTAAGCTACCCCTGCCAATTTGTATCTGGCACACATGGGCATGAGAACAACCTGTCCCCCATTTCCACCCCTCCTACCATTCTCAGGGGGGCTTCTTATGAATATTCTTAGTTATAGGTCTTCTGTTCAGTTAGACTTCAGGTGATTCTTAATGGTCATTGTTCTGTAGTTTAGTTGTAATTTTGATGTGGTTGTGAGAGGAGGCAAGCACAACATGTATCTACTCCACTATCTTGACCAGAAATCCTAGTCTAGCACATTTGAGATAGGACTTTTGAAAAGTAGCAATCGCAATATTTAGCTTTAATATTAACAACTTTTGGTAGCTATTACTGCAAGATATGACATACAGCTTATGAGCTACCTAGAAATATAGTTATGTCTAAGAATCTAATCTGAATGACAATTCTACAATGTTTTAGAAGTTGTGAAACAAATGATTCATAATATATTGGAGAATTTTCGCCGATTACTGATGCCATCTAAAAAAAAAAAATTAACCTGCGGTAAAAGGACACGGTGGAAATTTCAATGTAGTGATAGAAAGAAACAAATGTATCATAAATGGTGGGGAAATTGGTAAAACCAATGAAGCTTTTGGTTTATGCTTCAACATGATCTAAATCTTGGATTCAATCTGATCTAAAGCTTGGATTTCAGAAATCCAAGCTTTAATCTTGGATTCAATCTGATATAAAGCTTGGATTTCAGAAATGTCATTCTCAGTGATAGTGTCAGAGGTTGAGCAAATACAACTTTGTTTTTATCCTAATGGGAATTTCTGAGCTGAGAGTTAAGAAGAAAATTCTCTTTTAACTTGTAAGCTGAGCAAGTTTGATCTGGAAATCATTGAAAGAAAATAAATATGGAGACCTGGGACACCAATTTTATGTTATTTTTCTGCCCATAAATACACTTTTAGTGCAAAAGCTGGCAGCTTTATTGAATACCATACCTGCAGTTTAGTTGAAACACTACTTACAAGCCTATTAATTCCCAGTGGATTTCTTCCACAAGCACCAGTATCACTTAAAGCCTGGGATGGATTCTTGTTACTATAAGACTACTTTATCAAAGATCTTGACTCCAAATAGGAAGTAAACAAAACTTAGGTAATACAATAGCATGTATTGATTTGTTGCACAATCTGGATAATGTTAAGAAAATATGAAAATGTATATTTTTAGTATTCCTTAGTTCTAGCCAGAGACTATAATATTATCTTTTTCTCTGGAAAATTGAGAATTAAAAAAAAATTATTCAGAAATTCCTACATTTAAACTGAACCAGAAGATAGTACAATTTGGTCATATGATCTATATTTTGCAGTTTAAAGATCACCGCATGATTCCAGCCAAAGAAATTATTCAGAAAACAGTTTGGGACTCTCTGGAAATTATAAGCTGATGCTTCTTTTTACTGACTTTTGCTTTCTGATCTGCATTACTCAAAGCTTCAAAATAAAAAGAAGCCTTAATTTTCTGTGAGAATATTTTCGTACTTAAACAGTCACCAGAAAGATCTGGGTAATAGCTATGTTGTAAATAATTTACAAGCAAAGGTTATTCAGTATCTTTGAGGAAGAATTCCCCTTTCTGCACAAAAGTAAAGAAAGGAAAGACAGGTATATGCAGAGAAGGTAAATTGTCATTACACTCTGGTCCCTTTTTTGTTTATTACATTCAATTATTTTCAGATAATTGTGATCTGATGTTAGCAACATTTTTCTGGCTTCTATACATGAACTGACAAATTTAACTAGGAAGACTCAAAAGAGGTTTTTGAGAGTGGTCCTTCAATAGATTTAGGAAAGAAGATGACTGTAAGAGAAGGCAGACTGTTTCTAAACCAAATTTGTTGCGTAAAATGAGAGGAGGGTTTTACCTGTCTTTGTTCTGCTCCTGTTAAGCTTATCCTCCCTGCACCTGAAACCGTTACATACCCTCTTGAAACAGAAATTTAGAAATTACAACTTGTAGGTAGATTTGACCCATCACCTGTTTTGTTTGTTTGCTTTGAAAAACAGTTACAACCATTGATTTAGTCTATGGTGATAGTATTCTGGACTCTGATTTATTCTATGGTGGCTTTTGAAGCACACAGCAGAGTTCAATAGCTGTAACTATATGATGCTCAAGTCTAAAACATTTCATTTTGAAGCCTTGCCGAAAAAAATTTGCTGTTTTCTTTCATTAAAAGTTATTTTTTCCCTATT
>NW_006440131.1:230198-248916 GCF_000325575.1 Pteropus alecto
ACTCACACATACTCAGTACTCTGAGACCTAATGTCAGGGTACCCATACTGTAGGTGAAGTTCCTCTACTGTGACTAATTCCTCAAGTATACAATTTAGTTTTTAAACTTGTGCTTGAATCACTTGGCTCTGTAACCTGACTAATACTCCAAGATATAGGTCTCACCTTTGCTTTGGTTTGCATCCTTTTGCCTCAAATTCTATTACTGAACCACAGCACAGTGGATATTGATCTACTATGCACTGGAAAACTTCCATCCTACCTCCTGCATACCTAGACTTTGAGTATCGCTACACCACAGCTGTTATCCAACCATTAGTTGAGGCATATGACCACTAGTATGCTTGCCTGGATTTCAAAGTACAGTATAACTATCATTCACTTTGAATGCTGTGCATTGGATGATTAATTGGGCTCTCAGCACAGTGAATGAGTTGGCCCAAATGAGTATTCTCATCCAGGTGTCATGTTCTAGTTTCATACTGCAGTCTTCCAAGTTTTCTTCATCCTATTACAGGTAAGTAGCCATGCTAAGCAATAAAAACAAACAAACAAACAAACAAACAAACAAACAAACAAAAAACATTATAATGTTGGGTGAGCAAATTCACTGGAGAAATTAGAAGGATGATTTTGCCACAAGCACAGATTTATCCAAAGAAATGTATAGAGAGAATCAAATCATTTCATACCACCGAAAGGGAATAAAATAGAATCATATCTTATGTTTTATTATTTTAACATTAATGCCAAGTATCTGATATGAGAAGCAGTTATTTATAGTAGGGAGAGAAATAAACAATTTAAAGTACTTTGATGGAGAACCTTGGGCTTCAAAGGGCAACCTGTCCTTTTAGGCTACAAAGAATGAATGGCCTCTGGTGGTGATGATCATGGACTTGGTAAAAGAGATTAGATTGAAGAACACAAGGATTGTTTCCAGTGTATTAAAAAGGTAGGGAATCTCACTAAGAGACAAAGGAAAGAAAATTCCTCCAAATCTAATTAAAGTGACTATGTCCGTCAGTTGTTATAGAGCTCTAAGCATGCCTAACTACTAGGTAAAATTTCAAGTGGGGCGTGAGTATGTGTAGACTCCATATAATGTGAGAGTAAGGCTATCTTTGAATGTCAATAATGATTCAATTTTCTTTTCAACAGGGAATCTTATTCCATGGGATGACTGATGAATTGTTTCAACTAGCAGTAGCTATTTTTGTATTTTACCCTTCTAGAACAGCATATTATTGCAGGAGAAACTGAATGGATTCCTGGTATCAATCAGCAGTATTGTTTGGGTGGCACTCATGGAAAATGTAGGGTTTTTTTTTTTCCCCGATTTACTCAGAAAAGAAGAGAGGAGAGAGAGAAGAAAGACAATTTTCATCATTTCCTGAAATTCATTATTTTCACCAGGAGTGCATATGGTGTGAGAATATCTGGCATCATCTACTTTTTAGCTCATCATGCATTAGTACATTGTATTTCTTAGAGCGAGTCTCTATATATGAATCTTAAATGAAGTCCACCTTGGTACTAATTGGGGAAAATATTCATGATTGTGGTATCAGACTGTGAAATCTGGAGTTGGAAGCAGCTTTCTTTACTCAAGTTGAATGTGAAAATGTGACAGAGGAAAATGTAGATCTTAATGACATATCTCCTGTGGAGTTTAGATAAAATCCTGCTTTGTAGGAGTTAGCTGGATGGGCCCAAATAAGCAGCCTTTGTAGCCTCTTCTGTAAGTAGTCCCTCATGTTAATTCAGATATTATTTCAAAACCTAAAAAGCCATTCAGTATACAGCCTGAATTTTCAAGTAATCTTCAGCAAGAAACCCTGGAGTACGGGGTTTGAAAAATAATAGCAAGAGCTTGGCAGAAGGCAAAAGGGAGAAAATAAGACAGACACACACATACACAAAGAGGTATGTGCAAAAATTCTTTTGTTAATTGCTTATAGAAAACCTACTGTTGGCTAATCACGTCAAATTCTATATGCCTGAAAATAAAATTAACATTGTTTCCAAAATTACCTATCATTTTTTACCTTTCTATGAATGATACAGCCAAGCTAAGAACCTCAGAGTCACCCTGAAACTTTTCAATTGTTTCATCCATTTAATCTAACCTTTCAAAAAATGCTGTGGGTTTTTCCACTACAACTTTTTTCATCGATATATTTCCCTTGCCATCATCTTGGTTTTAGGACTCATTATCTTATTTTTTTCTTTCAATCTTGATTTTGAACCTTTAAATATTGAGACATTCTGTATGTGGGACTCAATTTGTGAACTTGTTTCAAGCCTCAACGGTATTTGATGTGGCTGGAGTTGTAAATCCCACCAGATTCCATTACCTTAGACCCAGGGCTGTATCCCTCACTGACATGACCTGTCTGGTCCTTCTAGGCATGGCTGTTTCTAGCATTTGCTCTGAGCAATTAGTGGAAAAGAAGATTGAAGATATGTGTGTGTGTGTGTGTGTGTGTGTGTGTGTGTGCGCTCTCACATGCACTAACCCTTGCATATATACATATATATATATATGTATATCTGTTGGTGGACATCTAGGTTACTTCCATTGCTTGGCTATCGCAAGTAATACTAAAATGAACATAAGGATGCATATATCTTTTCAAATCAGTGTTTTTGTTTTCCTCAAATAAATATCCAGAAGTGGAATCACTGGGTCATATGGTAGCTCTATTTTAAATCTTTTGAAGACTTTCCATATCGTTTTCAATAGTGTCTGCACTAATTTACAATTCCATCCACAATGCACAAGGGTTCCCTTTTTTCCACATTCTCACTAGCACTTGTTATTTGTTCATTTATTCATGGTAGCCATACTTACAGTTCTAAGGTAGTATCTAAATGTGGTCTCAATTTACATTATCCTGATAATTAGTGATGTTGAGAATCTTTATCTATGTGTGTTGGTCATCTGCATGTCCTCTATGAAGAAATGCCTATTAAAGTCCTCTGCCCACTTTTTAATCAGAATTCTTTTGGTGTTAACTTGTGTGTATTCCTTATATATTTTGAATATTAATCACTTATCAGATGTATCATTGACAGATATCTTGTCCAATTCAATAGATTTTCTTCTTGTTTTGTTGATGATATCCTTTGCTGTGTAAAACATTTTTAGTTTGATGTAGTTTTATTTGTTTTTTTTTATTTTTATTTTCTTTGTCCAAGAAGACATATCCAAAAACATATTGCTAAGAGTGACGTCAAAGAATTGACTATCTATGTCTTGTTCTAGGAGTTTTATGGTTTCATGTCTTACATTTAAGTCTTTAATCCATTTTGAGTTTATTCTTGTATATAGTGTCACAAAGTGATTTCATTCTCTTGCATGTATCTGTCTAATTTTCCCAACACCTCTTATTTCAGAGACCGCCTTTACCTTATTTGATACTCTTACCTCCTTTGTCATAGATTGAGTGACCATATAAGTGTATGTTTATTTCTGGGCTCTCTATTCTGTTCCACTAATGTATGTGTATGTTTCTATGCCAGTACCATGCTGTTTTCATTACTAGTCTTGGAGTATATTTTGATATCAGGTGGTGTGATACCTCTAACTTTGTTCTTTCTCAAGATTGTCTTGGCTATTCGGTTTTTTTTTTTTATATATAAATTTTAGGATTGTTTGTTCTAGCTCTCTGAAAAATGCCATTGATATTTTGATAGGGATTGCATTGAATCTATAGATTGCTTTGGATATTATGGCCATTTTAATGATGTTGATTCTTCCTACCCGTGAGCATGGTATATGCTTCCATTTATTTGTATCTTCTTTTTTTTTTCAATGACTTATAATTTTCTGAGAACAGGACTTTAACTTCCTTGGTTAATTTGATTCCCAGGCATTTTATAGTTTTTGATGCAAATGTAAATGGGAGTGTTTTCCTAATTTCTCTTTCTGAAAGTTCATTGTGTATAAAAGTGCCACTGACTTCTGAATATTTATTTTATAACCTGCTACTTTACTAAATTCATCGATCAGTTCTAATAGTTTTTTGGTGGGATCTTTAGGGTTCTTTGTATATAGTATCATGTCATTGGCAAATAACAAGAGTTTTACTTCTTCCTTTCCAATTTGGATGATTTTATTTCTCTTTCTTGTCTTATTGCTGTGGCTAAGACTCCCAATACAATGTTGAAGAGGAGTGGTGAAAGTGGACATCTTATCTTGTTCCTGATCTTAAGGAAAATGCTTTGTCTTGTTTCTTGAGGTAGGCCTGTATTGCTATGCATTTCCCTCTTAGGACTGCTTTCACTTTGTCCCATAGATTTTGAGTCATTGAGTTTTCATTTTCATTTGTTTGTAGGTTTCTTTTGATTTATTCCTTGATCTTACTAATAACCCATTCATTGTTCAGTAGCATGTTGTTTAGCTTCCATGTGTTTGTGTATTTTCCAGATTTTTTTTTTCTTGTAGTTGATTTCTAGTTTCCTACTTCTGTGATTGGAGAAGGCATTTGCTATGATTTCAAACTTCTTAAATTTTTTGAGACTTGATTTTTATCCTATCATGTGGTCTATCCTTGAAAATGTTCCATGTGCACTTGAGAAGAATGTATATTTTGCTGCTTTGAGGTAAAATGCTCTGAAAATATCTATTAAGTCCATTCGTTCTAGTTTGTCTTTTAGGCTCATTGTTTCCTTGATTCTTTGCCTAGAAGATCTGTCCATTGGTGTCAATGGGATGTTAAAATCTCCTACTATGAGTGTATTACTATTGATCTCTCCTTTTATGTCAGTCAATAATTGCTTTATGTATGTAGGTGCTCCTATGTGGGGTGCATATACGTTTACTAGGGTTATGTACTCTTGATTTATCGAACCCTTTATCATTATGTAATACCCTTTTTGTCTCTTATATCCTTTTATTAAAGTCCATTTTATCTGATATAACTATCTGATATAACTTGGCCTAATTTATTTTTATCTGATATAACTTGGCCTAATTTATTTTTAGGTATTTTATTATTTTTGATAAAATAGTAAATGGATTTTTTTTTAATTTCTCCTTTTGATAGTTCATTATTAGTGTTTAAAAATGCAACACATTTCTGAATATTAATTTTTGTATCATGCTACTTTGCTGAATTCTTTTATTGATCTTAACAGTATTTTTTGTAGAATATTTACAGTTCTCTCTATGTATTGTCATTTTACCTTCAAATAATGACACTTCTACTTTTTCATTTACATTTTGGTTGCCTTTTATTTATTTTTCTTTTCTGATTGTGGTGGCTAGGACTTACATTACTATGTTGAATAAAAGTGGTGAAAGTGGAAATCCTTGTCTTGTTTCTGATCTTAAAGAAAAAGTTTTCAGCATCTCACTGTTGAGTATGATGTTAGATGTGGGTTTGTCGTATATGGCCTTTATTATGTTAAACTTTCCTAATTGTTTTTTTATCATTTTTTTTCTTTTTGCTGTTCCAATTGAGTGTTTTCTGCTACCTTGTCTTCCAACTTGCTGACTCATCCTCCACTTTGTCTAATCTACTTTTGATTCCTTCTAGTGTATTCTTCATTTCAGTTATTATAGTCTTCATTTCTGACTGGTTCTTCTTTACAGTTTCTATGTCCTTTATTATACTTACAGTCTCTCTGTTGAAGCCCTCACTATGATCATCTATTCTCTCCCTAAGATCATCGAGCATCCTTATAATCAGTGTTTTGAAGTCTGCCTCTGGTAGGTTGCTTGCCTCCATTTTTTTTTTCTGTTTTTTTTTTTTTTTCGTTGTCTTATTTGAGGCATGTTTCTTTGTTTTCTCATTTTAGTTCCCTGTGTTCATTTCTATGTATTAGGAAGATTTGTTAAGTCTCCCAGCCTTGGTCAGGTGGCCTTATGTAGTAGGTGTCATGTGAGGCCCAATGGCACAGTTTCCCTGATCACCTCTGCTGGAGGCTCTGGGTGTGCTCCTTGAGTGGGTAGTGTGTGTTCTCCTATCATAGCTAAGCCTTGATTGCTGTTAGCACCTCAGTGGATGGGATTGACTCTGGGCTGACTGGCTGTTGGGACTGGCCATCCCCACAGGATATGAGCTGCTATGTAGGGGCTGACTCATACAGTGGGATTCACCCCAGCAGTCTTGTGTACCTGTTGTGACCACTCTCTGAGTGTGATGCTTATGGGCCTAATCAGGTGGTGTTCTGTTGTGGTCTGACATCAGTCTCTGGATGTATTGGTTCTGTGTCCCCTTAGGAGAGGCTCCCGTGTAGACCAAGGTCAGCCACTGCCTTTGGTTGTTCAGGGCTACTGGGTAGAAGCTACAAAGTGATTCGTGAATGGTTCTTGCCTATTGTGGATCTGGAAGCAAGTGGGAGAGACCACATTGTGAGACAAGGTTGGTTATCCCAACTACTGGGCCTTGGGTAGCTTAGCAAAAGGACCTGTGCACCTCAAGGCCTAAGGCTGCCTGCCGACTGTCTATATGACTCCACAGGTGGAAGGACGAGCTTTTGGGTGAAATGCAGGTTAAGTGAATCGAGAACTGAAAGAGTCACCAGGGGAAAGAGCGAATTTCACCCAGCCAATGCAGTCAGGTTTCATGCCAGTACTGAAACTGTGGTTTCCTGTAAAAGTCTCAATCGCAGAAAGGCTAACCACTGTCTGTCTCAGGCCCTCAGACTCCTGTGATCTGCTCAAGAGCTACTACAGCTCGAGCTGGCACCAGTGGCTCACCACAAAAATCTCCCACAAAATGGGTGGGCTGTGCACAGGCCGCATGAGCTGAGGGCTGCTACCTGTCAATAGATCTGTGGCCCAGGGAAGGCACAGGGTGGAGTTGGCTGCCCATCAATGGGCCACCATGGACAATTAGTAGGCTGGATGAGGCACGGTCCTAGAGAGACATAGGGTAGAGCCAACTGATCTCACCGGACCAATGCAACTTCGGATTTACCCTCATTGGGAGAGAGTTCAACACAGGCAAAATGGCACTCACCTGTAGACTGCTCTGGAGGAAAGACTGACAAGAGAACAATAGCATCTGTCTCTTCAACCCTTGCCCAGTCTGCACTCAACTCAATCTTTCCCCATATGTCTCTTGCACCTCCTGAGCTGCTGACCCTCTGTTGGCACCCAGAGAGAGTGTCTGCAAGTGAGTGAGTCTATGTGTGAACTCTTTAAGGGAATGCCTGGGTTTTCAGGTTCCTTCCATCTCACCCAAACAGCCAGAGTCCCCACTGATTTTTACAGTCAGATTTTGCAAGGATTTCTCTTCTCGGGACTGGAATCTTGGGCTGGGGAGCCCCCGTGTGGGGCTAGAATCTCTTGTTCCTTCAGGGGGCCCTCTGCAGCCATACTCTCCCTCCTGTGCTCAACTGCCATGCACAGGTGCGGGACCAACCCACTTCGCATCTGCACTCCTCCTACAGGTTTCAATGTGGCTATTTCTTTATATCCTTGATGTATGTGTTATGATCAGCTAGACTTCAGGTGGTTCTCCAAGTTGTCTGTTTTATAATTTGTTTGTAATTTTAATGGGGACCTAGGAGGAGACAAACCCTGCTTTAACATAGCCCACTATCTTGACTAGAATCTCTGGCCTTTATTATGTTGAGGTACGTTCCCTCTATCCTCACTTTGCCAAGAGGTTTTTTGTTTTTTTGTTTTTTGTTTTTTTTTTAACATAAATGATTGTTGGATTTTGTCACATGCTTTTTTTGCATCTATTTATTCGATCATTTGAATTTTATTTTTCATTTTGTTTATGTGGTGTATTATATTAATTAATTTGTGGTTTTGATCAAACCTTGCATTTCAGGAACAAATCCCACTCAGTCATGGTGTATGATCTTTTAAATATATTTCTGGTTTCAGTTTGCTAAAATTTTGCTGAGAAATTTGCATCTATATTCATCAGGGATAAATGCGTATAATTTATTTTATAAGATCTTTGTCTGGTTTTGATATTAGGGTAATGCTGGCCTCCTAAAATGAGTTTGGGAGCCTTCCTTTCTCTTCAATTTTTTGGAATAATTTGAGAATGAGAGTGTTAATTCTTCTCTGAATACTTGGTTAAATTCACCTGTGATGCCATTTAGTCCAGAGCTTTCGTTCTTTGAGATTTTTTTTTTCGAATATTGATTCAGTTTCATTAGAATTTATCAGTCTACTGAGATTTTCTGTTTCTTCCTGATTCAGCCTCGGATAATTTTATATTTTTAGAAATTTATCTATTTGTTCTATTTTGTCAAATCTGTTGGCATATAATTGTTCATAGTATTTTCTAATAATCCTTTGTATTTCTCTGTTGTCAGTTGTCACTTCTTTTTAATTTCTGATTTTATTTATTGGGGTCTTTTTTTTTCTTTATGAGTGTGGCTAATGTTTTATCAGTTTTGTTTATTTTTTTTAAACAGCTCTTGATTTTATTGATTTTTCTCTCTCTTTTTTTTTTTTACTAATTTTACTTTGATAGGCTTAAAGTTTATGAATTTATTTATTCACTCTGAATTGTATTATGTCTTTTCTTCTACTCACTTTGGGCTTTTATTTTTCCCTGTTTCTTTTAGGCGTAAGTTTAAATTGTTTAATGAAATTGTTCTTGCTTCTTGAAGTAAGACTGCATTTCAGTGAATTTTCCTCTAAAGACTGCTTTGGCTATATCCTATAAATTTTGGTTCATTGTTTTTCATTTTCATTTGCCTCCAATTATCTTTTGATTTCTTCCTTGATCTCATTGTTAACCCATTCATTGTTTAGTAACATGTTATTTAGTCTCCACATGTTTGTGCATTTTTTCCATTTTATTTTTGTAATTGATTTCTAGTTTTATACCATTGTGATCAGAGCAGATACTTGATATGATTTGTGGAGCTGTTTGGATCATACTCTGGTGTGGTCTGAAGCTTGCTTGGGTGTGTTGGATCTAGAGCCTCTTGGGAGGGATTCTGATGCAGATCAAGATCAGTTGTCATTTTTTTCCATCTTGGGGCCACCTTGTGGGAGCTACAAGGTGATCTGTGATTTGGTGCCACTTGTTCCAGGATTGGAGGTACTTGAAAGAGGCTATGCTGTTCCCAAGGCTGGCTGACACTAGTGGTGGGCATAGAACACTTTGGTGGGGCACTACAATGTGAGCTGAGACCAGCAACCACTTGTGTAAGGTTTGCGGCCACTTCGTAGAAGGTAAATTTTAAGCCAACACTAGCTGCAGCTTATGCCAGTCTTTGAGGCAGGTGATGGGAGTTACAATGTAATTTGAGAGGGGTTATCACTTGTTCTAAGTTTGGGTCCACTGAGGCAGTGGTACAGGACATATTTAAGCCTTCTGCTACTTGTTTGGTTTTGTGGGTTTTTTTTGAGAGAGATTTTAGGAAAACCTGCAGTGTAATCTGAGGTATTTCACTTGTGTGGAAAGGTCACTGGAAGTGGCTTGATCTAGGGGCTCAAGTTAGTGGGGTGGGTCTCATTGAATCCCTAGGGTGGAATGAACAGTGTTAGCCAAGTTATCGGAGAGCTCAGATTTGGTGTCTGTCTGGGTCTGCTAGCTGGATGTGGGGAGGGCTCAACAAAGGAACAATGTTGCCTTCCAGAGCTTCCGTCCAGGAAGAGCTTCCCTGAGGACTGCCCTTTTAGCCCTCTCCCTGAAGGAAGTAAATTTTGTTTTTCCCCATACATCCCTGGTGCTTTTTGAGTTGCTGTTCTTGCACTGGAGAACAGAGTGAGTAAGTCTGTGAATGATTTAATGTGTGCATAGGCCACTCAAGAGTAATGCCTAGGACTGCAATGGCCCTCAACTCACTTGGATGCAATCCCCACTGGTTTTCACAGCCAGATGTTAAAAAGATTCCTCTTCCTGGCACTTGTTCCCCAGGCTAGGGAGCCTGGTATGGGTCTGGGACCACTCGCTCCTCAGGGTGACATCCGAAGCCAAGATATTTTCCCCAATTCTTAATCACCACATAATGGATGTGGGACTTACCCATTCTGCATCTCTGCTCCTCCTACCAGTCTCATTGTGGCTTCTTTATATCCTTAGTTATAAGACTTCTAGTCTTCAAGTGATTGTTTTATAATTTGGTTGTAATTTTGACGTGATCATGGAAGGAAATGAGCACAATATTTATCGACTCATTCATCTTGACTTGAAGTAAACAGTCAGGGTTTAATGTTTTATTTGTCAGGCACATACAAAAGGAGGAGCTTATTATCTTAATCAAATCAGAAACAAAACTGTGTTGAGGCTTTATTGTAGTTTTGGTAAGGCATTGTCTATTTCTTTCTTTCTTTTTTTTTTTTTTTTTTTTTTCTTTTGCTGTTCTATGCTGTTATCTTCCAGGGCTTTCATCTGAGAATCTCTCAGGTCTTTGCCTCATCAGAACCTGTGATTTGTGAGTAATTTCACTCTAATATTCAGAGATATTTGTTTTTGTTTTTTGTATCCCAACCTGGTCAGCTTTAGAATTTAGCAGATTGGTTCAGGGTGATAATGGCCATATTTGAACCCATTTAAATCTTCATTTTTTTCCACTAAAGTATCTCGTATTGGCCTATATAGTGGTAATATCAATAAATGTATCCTCAAAGCTTATGTAATATTGGGTGTTGCCTCTTTGAAGCTAGGAGATAAATCAATTTAAATTTGATGTTTTCTATTTAAAAACACTGTTTTCCTGTTTTTAGCCAATTATTCTCTGACACATCCGTATTAAGTCGAATCCTTCATTCTATAGTTTATATATTTTCCTTCATTTTTAGAATACAAAGCTCTTTTTAATTATAGTTGACATACATTATTATATTAGTTTCAGGTGTACAAGATAGTGATTTGACTTTTATATGTCTTACAAAGTGATCACCATCTGCCACTGTACAAATTTATTTCAATATTATTATCTATATTCCCTATACCATATATTATGTCTTCATGACTTATTTATGTTATAGATAAGTTTACACTTCTTAACCCCATTCAATTTTTTTGTCCCTTCCACCCACCACCCAACCCTCTGGCAACTGTTAGTTTGTTCTCTGTATCTCAGTCTGTTTTGTTTTGTTTGTTTATTTAGTTTTTTAGATTCCACATATAAGTGAAATATTACAGTATTTGTGTTTCTCTGACTTATTTTACTTGTAAATTGTCATAGCTACTATGGAAAATAGTATGGAGGTTCCTAAAAAAATTAAAATATAGAACTAGTATATGATTCAGCAATTCCAGTTCTGGGCATTTATCTTAAGAAAATGAAAAAAAAATCTAATTTAAAAAGATATACTCATACCTATGTTCATTGCAGCGTTATTTACAATAACCATGATATGGAAGCAACCTAAGTGTTCATCGAAAGATAAATGGGTAAAGATGTAACACACACACACACACACACACACACACACACACACACAATCACAGCCATAAAAAAGAATAAAATCTTGCCATTTGCCACAACATGGATGGATCAAGGTATTATACTAAGTGAAACATATATTCTTTCTTAAGCACTGTATATATGCACAGCACATATATTAATCTTTTCCTTTCCTGTGACCATGGCTATTGCTTTTTTCACAACATAGAATAGTAAGTTTCATATTCTGTTTTTCATATATAAGACTCTTGCTATTCTAACCATTACCACTCTTCTAATCCTATCTTTCTCCATTCCTACTCCCAAATCAAGAAAAATATGCCTACCATATTGAAGGCACTGTGATGAACACTTTAATTTATACAAAGACAACTAAGGGAGAGTTCTGACATTAAGAGTATTATAAACTAGTAGAGAGATAATACCTGAATAAAAGTAACAAGAATGAATAAGAAGAAAACATGTAAAAACTGTATGTGGTTTTAAGGAGAATTGAAAGCAGAGAGAAACCACATTTAATTTGTGAATCAAAAAATGCTCCATGGTAGTGGTTTTATTTAGGCTGGACTGTGAAGGATGTATAATCTTGCAGGCAGACATAAACAGAATTAGAGTATTCCATGTGCAGATTCTATATCTTTACCAATCTTATTCTACATTTACCTTTTCATCTCTTCGTATTGGCTAGTTTGAAATGCCTCCAATTTTTAGGTCAGTTCATTTAAACTTGTTAAAGCTTAAAGATATTCTTTAAAGAACAGTGAGTTTAGTAAAATTTGGATGGCACAAGAAGGTTATATATGATGCCAGAGAAAAGACTCAACATTTATTGAACACGTATTATATTTTAAAATCTCCCATACCATGAAGTAACACTATTATTTCTATTTTTAAAAAGGATAATTGATGCCCAGCGGAGTTCAGTAATTTGTTCAAAGACACTCTAATAATGTCAGGACTGTGATTTTCATCCATCTACTTTTTTGCTAAACACATGCACTTTGGCCATGTGATACTGTCTTACTACCATACTATATTACATAAGTCTTTAAAGATTGGTTTGATTTATATTGTGTAGGAAATTAAATGTCAGTATTTTAGAAGTCAAAGCCATAATAGAAGTTAAAAGGAAGTGATCTGAGGATTCGTTAGATTGACATTTAAAAGTAGTCGAGGAAAAATAAATGAAATAAGTCAGAAAGACAAATACTGCATGATTGAAAGATAAATACAGCATGATTGCACTTATGCGTGGACCCTAAAACAACAAAACAAATCAGAAAAAATATCAAAATAGAAACAGACTCATAGATACAGAAAACAAACTGAAAGTTGCCAGGGAGGAAGGCTGTATGGGGATGGGTGAAAAAGGTGAGGAGATATCGGAGACAGAAACTTCCAGTTAAAAATAAATAAATTATAGGGAAGTAAAGTATAGCAAAGAGAAAATAATAATATCAAAATAACTTTGTATGGTACAGATGGTTAATATATTTATTGTGGTGATCATATCATAAGGTATATAAATGTTGAATCAATATGTTGTACATTTGAAATTAATATAATATTGTATGTCAATTATACTTTAGTGAAAAACTGAATGCTATCATTGTTGATACAATCTTCTGAAGAAAAAAAACCAAGAAGAGTAAAAGTCCAAGGAATGCATTCAAAATGTGCCCTCCTGCAAAATGTAGATAAAACTGTCTTTGGGAGTTTTGGCGACTCATTTTTCTGAATAAAAAGTAATGTAATTTCAACTTTATAGTAAAGTAATCAATTGCTTTACAATGTTGGTAACTATTCATAAATATTTTAATTATAAACATAGTGTCCCACTATAGAAAATATTAAACATACAGAAACCAAAATGAACATTTGCAATAGTCTGAATTTCTGACATCCAAGAATCATAGCAATTGCCAAAAATGTTGTGTATATTCTTTCAGGCTTACAATGAAAATATATTTATGAAGTATGTTTCCTATAAATATACACACATGTACTATGGAACTATACTATAATGCTATTTGATCATTTACAAATTTTTTATAATGGAAATTTTAAATGCTTGTAAAATTAAAAATTATGGTATTATGAACCCCTACCCCTGTACCTACTGTCCTGCTTCAGCAATTATCAACATATGAGTAATCTTTTTTCATTTTTTACAACCACTTATTACCTCCCACTTAGAATTACTTACAAACAAATTTCAGCTATCATAAAATATTATTCAAACTATCTGAAAAATATATAATAAATAAGGTGTTTGTTTTTAAATATAACCTCAATAAAATGATCATTTCTAAAAAAATTAATGAGTTTCTTAGTATCATCACCTAATCTCGACTTTTCCCAATAGTTTAAAAGTGTTAATATATATATGTTTTATTGCTAAAGCGGACAGCTGAAACATATTGGATTTTGTTAACCAATGTCACCATAAAAATAAATAAAAAATATATTTTCATAAAAATAGAAATTTATGTAAACATTTTTATATTTTCAATGTTTTCCCCAAAGTTAGGTTTTGAAAATACTTTGCTAAAATGTATCTTTTAAAATTTGTTTAGATTGGGGTCTAATGTCCAAATAGGGCATTGCATTAATACATCTTTTGTAGAATAATACTATTTATTACTTTTAAAATCAGCTTTATCGAATTGTCATTTACATGCAATAAAGTACATCCAAAGGCAGAAATTGATGAATTTTGACAAATGTGGATGCCTGTGTAATCAGCCAACAAAGAGGAATTAGAATACTTCCATCATTCAACAAATTTCCCTCATGCCACTTTGTAGTAAACCGATATCGCACCCTGCCCCTGGAAACACTGATCATCTTTCTGTCACTATATAATATTTTTCCTATTCTAGAATTTAATATAAATGGAATCACATAGTGAGCACTCTTTTATTTCTTCATGTTTTCATTCTACAAAACATTTGTTGAGTTTTTTACATTGTTGAGTATATCATGTGTTTATTTATTTTATTGCTGAATAATTTGCCATTGTATAGATATACAATGCATTGTTTTCCATTATCTGTTAATAAATATTTAGTTGTTTCCCAATGACTTTGACTATCATAAATAAAGTTATTCTGAACATGCTGCAAGTAATTTTGAAAAGCACGATGCTTTCATTTTTCCTGGATAAATACCTAGAAGTATAATTGCCAAGTCATACAGCAAATGTATACTTAACTTTAAAAAATAATTGCCAAACAGTTTTACAAAATGCTGTACCATTTTATGTTACCACCAGCAATATGTGAGAGTTTCTGTTGTTCTACATTTTTCCCAACATTTAGTATTTTTAGGCTTTTTAATTTTAACAATGATAGTAGATGTGTAATACTTTCTCATTTTAGTTTCAATTTATATTTCCTCGATGACTATTGATGTTGTATAACTTTACATGTGCTTATTGGGCATTTTATATCTTTTGTGAAGTGCATATTTAAAACTTTTCCCAATTTTACATATTTAAAACTTTTCCCAATTTTACAATTTTGATTACAAGCCCTTTGAAATATATATATATATATTTTCAAACTTTGGTTTGAATTTTATTTTCTTAATATATTTCAAGGAACTGTGATTTTTATTTTGATTACATTAAATTTATCAGATTTTAAAATTAGAACTTTTAATTCCCATACAAAGAACTAGTTGCCTAACCCAAATGTTGCAATGGTTTTGTATGTTATCTTCTAGAAGCTTTATAATTTTAGATTGCAAACTTAATTTTCTGATTCATTTTGAAATAAATTTTGTGTATGATACGAGGTAAAGGTCAAGGTTTTATTTTTATTTTTTAATAAAGATTATCAATCACTCTAAATTTATCGAGAAGACTATCTTTTATCCATTGAATTGTTTTGGCACTTTTGTCAAATATCAATGGATCCTATAAGTGTTTGTCTATTTTGAGATTATCTATTCTATACAATTGACATATATGACTTTCTTTGTGCTGCCTTAATGCTGGTAACCACTCCCATTTCTGCTGACTACCACAAATCTATTCTCTTTATCTGTGAACTTTTTTTTAGATTCTACATATTCTAAAAGTGAGATCTATTTGTTTCAGTAACAATTGAAGATCCTTGTTTATACTCATTATATAATAGGTGTTGTTAAATGGATGTGAGTTTTCACACTTTAGTTAAAGCTACCTTGCCAAATCATTGTTACTGAAGTTAAATGTTTTCTTTCTATTTTTCTGGGCACTTTGGTTTTCTATTTTGGAAATATTTTGTACCTTTCTATAGCCTATTTTTGGCGATGTACATTCTGTTATTTGTAAAGTACTTTAGCTATCATCTTATTTTACGCCTTTTTTCCTGACTCTTGTGCCATATTCTTTTAACTGTTGTACCTTTTAAAGATATTTATATCTAGTAAGTGAATCCCTGTTCAGTCCTCTCCGTCTTATTCATTTTTCTGGTTATTCTCATATTTGTTCTTACAGACGTTGAGAATAATTTTGCTCATTATGTTAAAATAAAATAATCACATTGCCTGAAATTTATGTATTATTTCAGTATGTATTATTGATATAATTGCAACATTAAATCATTTCATTCAATTGCCTTCTTTCTAAAAATACAGAAGCTGGAGGTTAATGTCTGCAGTTTGTATTAAGAATAAATGAAATGAAGTTTGGGTAGGAATTTTTTGTAAGTGAATTTGGGTAGGGAATTTTTAAAGAGCTGTGGAAGATAATGGAGTGTGGGTGTAAGAAAAGCTGCATAATAATAAAGGACTATAAAATTAAATTAAAACCCCCTAAGGCTCAGAGCACCCAGGAGTCCATGGATCACACAGATTTTATAACAGCAAATGTTAAAACCAAAATGTAGAGGAAACCCTATTCATCTGCCACTAGCAGAAAAATACTGAGTTATGTGATGGGTTTCTTTAACATGTTTTAAATCTGTTGATGAATAAATTAGTTCTCCATTTTCTATTTAAAATAAATGTCCATTCTTCAGAAACAATTTTTCCCAGAGTTAATAATGCAACTTTTCAGAACTAGTTTATGTTCACATAAGAAAGCTATTAATTCATTTGGTCAGAAATGAGGGAAAGAAAATGAGTGATCTCTGATTATGACATGTAAAAATTAAAGATGTAAAGTATTTAAAACACAAATCGTTTAACATGAAACAAAGAGAAAAGCATTTAAGCTGTTTATTGGAATCTAGAACCATTACAATGCAAGTCTAAAATGTGGAACACATGCTCAAGAAAGGAATATGCCTTTGTTATTAAATTCCATCAATTTTCAAAGCAATCTTTCTGATTTAGAATTCTTAGACTCCAGGTTTCTAAGAGCATAATATACAAATGTAAAATTCTATGATCATGGCTCCTCAAATGTATATTTTGTATTAAGAAAAAAGTAAAATGAGGTTTGAATAGGAACTTTTATATGTATATCTCTATCTCTATATCTATCTCTATATTTATCTATTATCTATCTATCATCTATCTATCATCTGTCTATCTATCTATCTATCTATTTATCTATCTATCTATCTATCTCATCTATCATCTATCTATCTATCATCTATCTATCTATCATCTATCTATCTATCATCTATCATTTATCATCTCTCATCATCTGTTGAGAAAAACAATGAAGGAACTTATAGTCATTACTTATATGTTAAATCCAAAGGTCAGATGAAAGCTTGAAATTACAGATATAACTTTTGATTTCCCACTGCATATATTTTCTTTAGACTATGTCTGATGAATCATTTGCTTCTGTGTAATTTGGAGGCCAAGTCTTCATAACATATCTAAAAAATATTTGAAAAATTTAACAAAGAAAAGAAAAATTTCATGTACTCAAAAAATCACAGAAAATAAAATGAGTTGGCCTTTAATGACAACAACAACAACAAAAATCTGAGAACTACCATAGAGAAAAAGGAATGTGGAAGAATATTTAAAAATCACCAAGAATTGACATTTTAAGAAGAAATTTTAAAAATAAAAATATTTCTAAATTTAAACTTTCTAATAAAGTGTTTCCTACTTCTATTACTAATTAAAAATATCCAATTTATATCCTTTTTATCCACTTCACCCACACCCTATCCCCTATATTTGACCACCTTTACTCCATCTACCTCTACCCTCCTCCCACACCCAGTAACTATGGAAACCAGTAGTCTATAGTCCATTTCCATGAGTCTCTGTTTATTTGTCCTGTTCATTTGTTGCTTTTAGGTTTATATCCCACATGTAAGTGATATCATGTGATTTTCAACTTTTTCTGTCTGGCTTATTTCGCTTAGCATGATTATCTCAAGGTACATCCATGTTGTCGCAAATGGCAGTATTTCTTCTTAAGGCTGAGTAATATTCCATTGTATATATGTACCGCTGCTTCTTTAGTCAACTATCTATCAAAAGACAATGAGTGCTTCCATGTCCTGGCCACTGTGAATAATGTTGCTATGAACATCAGTGTGCAAATAACTTTTAGGATATGGATTTTCAAGTCTTTGGAGTAAATACACAGCAGAGACATTGCTGGATTCAATGGTAGATTAATTCTTAGTTTTTTTTTGAGGAATCTCCAACCTGTTTTCCATAGTGGCTGTACCAATTTGCAGTCCCACCAGCAGTGTATGAGGGTTCCTTTTTCTCCACATCCTCTCCAACATTTGTTATTACTTGTCCTGATGATTATAGCTATGAGAGCGTATCTCGTGGTTTTGATGTGCATTTCCCTCAGAGCTAGCGATGTTGAGCATTTTTTCAAATATTTGTTGGCCATTTGTATGTCTTCTAAGGAGAAGTGTCTGTTCAGGTCCTCTGCCAATTTTTTGATTGGATTTTTTTTTCCCTTGTTATTGAATTGTATGAGTTCTTTGTATATTTTTGAGATTAGGCCCTTATCGAGGTGTTGCTTGCAAATATATTTTCCCATTCGGATGGTTATCTCTTTACCATGTTAAAGATTTCTTTTGCTGAGCAGAAGCTTTTTAGTTTAATATAGTTCCATTCATTTATTTTAGCTTTTACTTCCCTTGCTTTTGAGATCAAATTCATAATATCCTCTTTAAGTCCCAGGTGCTTGAGTTTAGTTCCTATGTTTTCTTCTATGCATTTTATTGATTTTGGTCTTATATTCAGGTCCTTAATCCATTTTGAGTTAATTTTGGTGTGTGGTGATAGGCAACAGGCTAGTTTTTTTTCTTTTGGCATTTTGCCAAAAAATTATTTGTACATATAAATATGGGTTTACTTCTGAACTCTCGATTCTGTTCCACTGGTCCCTGTGTCTGTTTTTCTGCCAATACCGTGCAGTTTTGATTACTGTTGCTTTGTAGTATAATTTGACATT
>NW_006440131.1:251374-254780 GCF_000325575.1 Pteropus alecto
CTTGTCTGGTTAATTCTTTCCACTTAATAGTTTTAATATTTTGTTCCACTCCTTTCTTGCTTGTAAGGTTTGTGCTGAGAGGTCCAAAAGTAGTCTAATCAATTTTCCTTTATAGGTCTTTTTTTCCCTGGATACCTTGAAAACTCTTGGTCATTAATTTTTGACAATTTTAATATAATGTGCCTTGCAGAAGGCCTTTTTAGGTTGAGAAAATTGAGTGTTCTGTTGACTTCTTGAATTCCAAGCTCCACCTCATTCCTTAGATTTAGGAAATCCTCGTCCACTCTTTGTCTGAAAATGCTTTCTAGTCCCTGCTCCTTTTCCTTGCCTTCAATAATACCCATTATTCTTATGTTTCCTCTCCTGATGGTATCAGCAGGTTTTTTAATTTCTCTTTCATTATTTTTTATTCTTCAGTATCTCTCTTCCTCCATGTGATTTATCTAGATTTCTGTCTTCGATATCACTGAAACTTTCCTCCATCAGGTCAATTCTATTTCCCAAGCTTGCTATTTCATTGTTCAACTCTTGTAGTGTTTGTTTGTTTGTTTGTTTGTTTTTTTATTTTAATTTCCATAAGATCTATTCTGTTCTTTTTGAGAGTTTCAATCTCCTTGCTCTGCTCATCTAGGTGTTTTTCAATTCCTGAAATTGTTGATATGACTCATTTCAGAATTCACTGAGTTTTTTCAGAAGTACCATCCTGAATTCTCTATCATTTAAGTTGCATATTTCTATATCTGTAAGCTTATTTTCTGGAAATTTTTTTCTTTCTTTCTGAGATGCTTTGTCACTTCAATTGTTCATGGTGTTTAATATACTATTTCTCTGCCTGGGATTAATGAAAATATATTCTGCTTTTTTTTTTTTTCCAGAAAGAAGATTTATTATATAAAGTTCTGTCTTTAGCCTGCTTCAAGGAAGGCAATTTTCTTTTGGTTTTTAGTAGGTGGCATCTAAGCCTCATGGATCTCTGCTATATAAAGTCTTAAAAATGTCTTTTTGCTTTCTTAAAATTAATCACTCTTGCTACCCTCAGTTTCAGTCCCTGTTTGTGTTAGCGATAGTTTCATTACTGTTTGCTCAGATTCCTCTGGGATTCCCTAGTGTTCATTCTTGGAGGGAATGGAGGGAGGGCCCTTCTTGGTTGGGGGCTGGGGTGTGCAGCTCAGCCTCGGTTTTGCCATCGCGGTTGGAAAAATCAACTGTTGTTTCCCTATTGTGGGCTACTCTGCTTTCTGCCCTGATGACAGCCCTGTGCCAGCTGCGTGGAGCTCACAGCACTCCTAGGCTGTTTAGGGAAGTCGCCGCACCCTCTACCCTCCCCCTCTTCCTACAGGTAACTCCAGCTGCTGCGAGAAGCAGCTTCTTAATTTCTCCCAGTCCACTGCCCATCATCCGTGGTTTCAGACCTGTGGTAGCTTTTATGTACAGATCCCACACTCAGACATGCTGGTGTGCAGTTTGAGTGGTTTTTGTTGAGTTTTAGATGTTCAGCTTCTTGCTCTTTCAAGGGGAGAGATCTTGAGACGTCTCTCACTCTACCATGTTTCCCAGTATCACCTGCTTTCTGAATCTTAACAGGTGGCCTTGGAGGCATACAGGCTGGGGCTAAATTTGACTTGCAACTGAACCCCTTTCTGGACTGTGCCACTGCACACCTACTTCACAAAGCCACATGAATGAGACTGGGAGACTTAAGAATGTTGCTTAGTACTTAGAAACAAACACAGAAAGGCAGCCAAAATAGAAGACAAAGAAGCAGAAACTATATGAGAGAACATAGCAGAGATCCAGGAATCTGGAGTCAAGGAATCACACAGATGCAGCATTCTAAACACTGATTATGAAGATGCTCAATGAACTTAGGAGAAGTGTAGATGTGCTCAATGAGATCTTTAACAAAGAGTTTAAAAAATAAATTAAAATGGGAATGGAAATTATAAAAGGAAATCAGACATAAATGAAGAATATATTATCTGAGGTGAAAAGTATATTAAATGGAAAAAAAAAACAGAATGAATAAAAAGAAGAGGATCGAATGACCTATATAGAGGATGTGGAAGCCAACAACACTATAAGAATGGTGAGAAAAAGGAAGCCAAGACTATAATAATAATTTAAGGAGCCTATGGGACACTACTAAATGTAAAAAAAAAAAAAAAAATCTGTGTCATAGGGGTATCAGAAGGAAAACAAGATGTTGAAGAGGTATTTGAAGAAATAATGATGGAAATCTTCCCTAATCTGGTGAAGGAAATAGACATAAAACCCCAGGAAACTCAAGGAGTGCCAAAAGAGAGGGATTTAAAGAGGTCCATGCTAAGACACATTATTTTTTAAATGCCAATGGTTAAATAAAAAGAGAAAATCTTAAAAGCAGCACGAGAAAAGCAGTTAGTTACCTACAAGGGAGCACCCGTAAGACTGGCAACTGATCTCTCAAAAGAAACTATGCAGGACAGAAGAACTTGGCACAACATATTTGATGTGCTGAAAACCCAGGATCTACAACCAAGAATACTTTATCCAGCAAAGCTATCATTTAGAGTGGAAGGACAGATAAAGGGCTTCCCAGACAAAAAGAAGCTAAGATAATTTATCAACACCAAGCCAGTATTACAGGAAATGTTGGAGGCACTTCTTTAAGAAGAAAAAGCATGTATCAAAAACAGGAATAAAGAATTGTAATAACTACATTCCTGTTAACAAGTACTTAAAACAGAAAGAATTGAGTGCTCTAACTAAAAAGTAAAGTGGCTGAATAGATAAGAAAACAAGATGCTACTTATGCTACTCACAAGAGACTCACTTCAGATTAAAGGACACACAGACTAAAAGGAAGGGGATGGAAATAGATATTACCTTGATGGATCTAGAAGGTATTGCACTGAATGAAATAGGTTGGATAGAGAAAGACAAATATTGCATATTTTCATGTACATGTAGAATCTAAAGAACAAAATAAACAACTACAACAAAAGTGGAAATAAACTAATAGATACAAAGAATATTTTGCGGGCTACTAGATAGGAGGGGAGTTGGGAGGATGGCAACAAATACAAAAGGGATTAAGAAGTACAAATGGATAGTTGCAGAATAGACATGGAGAGGTAGAGTGTAGCGTGGGGAAGATGGTTAATAATGTTGTAATAAATATGTAAAGAGTAAGAGAGTTACTAGATTTAGTGGAGTGATCACTTTGCAAGTTATGTGGATCTCTGATCACTATGCTATACAACTGAAACTGTTATATTATTGTATACCAACTACAATTGAAAAAAAAACACCTCATCGAATTGTACAATGTAAATATGAGTAACTAATTGTCTATTATATTTCAATAAAGCTGGAAAAATGTCAAATTTCTATATTGTACACCTGAAACTAATATAAGCTTGTGTAT
>NW_006440131.1:254963-269394 GCF_000325575.1 Pteropus alecto
TCAGTTTGTTTTGATTATCTTTGGCTTGGTAACTTAGACTATATATATATTGTATGCTTGAGATGTTCATTGATGCAGACATGAAGTGTATTCTCACCATCTTCCCTGAAGATATGGAATAGGATAAATAATTATTTTCTAGAACTAAAGGTAATGTGTAGCACTTACTGAAATACAATATGAAAATAGGATTTTATAAATTGTTCTTAAAAATGTAGTTATTGCAAGATTGAACAAAAGGGGCAAATCTAGGGTTTAGAAAAATTGTAAGAACCGGTGCTGTTCAGAATTTAGAACCCTACCATAAAATTTCCAGTGGACTCCCTGACTTCAAATTATATTTCAAACAGAATTAATCAAAAAAGCATGGAATTGGCAGAAAAACATACACATGGACCAATGAAACAGAATTTAAAGACCAGAAATAAACTTATACATATATATGGGCAAATAATTTTCTACAAAGAAGGTAAAAACATACAATGGAGAACAAAAAAAAATCTCTTTAATAAACGGTGCTAGACGGCCACATGCAAAAATGAAACTAGACTACTATTTGTCACCATACACCAAAATTAACTCAAAATAAAGACCTAAATATAAGACTTGAAACAATAGATTGCATACAAGAAAACTCATAGACCTTGGTCTTAGAGAGGATTTTATGAATTTGTCCTCAAAGGCAAGGGTATTAAAAGCAAAAATAAATAAATGAGACTATTGCAAACTAAAAAAGATTCTGTACAGCAAAAGAAAGCACCAACAAAACAAAAAGGCGATCAACTGAATGAAAGAAGATATTTGCAAACAATGTCTCCAATAAAGGCTTAATATACAAACTACGTAAAGGACTCATGCAACTCAACAGGAAAAAAAAAACTCAAACAATCCAATTAAAAAATGGACAGAGAACCTGAACAGACAATTCTCCCAAGAAGATATACAAAAGGCCAACATACATATGAAAAGATGGTCAACTTTACTAGCTATTAAGTAAATGCGAATCAAAACCACAGTGAAACACCACTTCACACCTGTTAGAATGGCTATCCTCAACAGGACAAGTAATAACAAGTGTTGGAGAGGTTGTGGAGAAAAAAACAACAACAAAAAACCTCTCATACACTGCTGGTGGGACTGCAACACTTGTACATTTTCTTATGTCTATTATACTTCAATAAATAACATTTTAAAAAGGAGAATATATTAATTTAAAACATATTTTTAAAATGTTGTGTGCCTGCCCTCTATTCTTATAACCTTGAAAATTTGAAAAAAAATGTGTTTACAGTACACAATGGGACTGCACATTGGTACTGGCACTATGGAAACCAGTAAGATGGGTACACAAAAATTAAGAATAGAATTACCATATGATCTAGTAATTCCTATTCTGGGTATTTATCCCCCAAATTTGAAAACATCCATAAAGATATATGCACTCTGATGTTCAATGCAGCATTATTCATGGTGATCAAGACATGGAAACAACTAAAGTGCCCTACAATAGATGGTTGAATAAAGAATTTGTGGACATATATACAATGGAATATTATTCAATCATAAGAAAAGATGAAATGCTGCCATTTGTGACAACATAGATGGATTTTGAGATTATATGCTAAGTGAAATAAGTCAGACAAAAGTTGAGAACCATATAATTTCACTCATGTGGGCTATAACACTGGGAACAACAAACAAATAAGACAAGAAAAAATCGATAGACACGGACCGTTTAGTGGTTACCAGAGGGAAAGGAAGGAAGGGGGAGATAGATAAGGGTAAAAAGGGGTTAAATATATGGTGACAGGAAGAGATTTGACTTTGGGTGGTGAGCACAAAATTCAATATACAGATGATATATTATTAAATTTTACACTTGAAAATTATATAATTTTATTAACAAATGTCACCCCAATAAATTTAATTAACAAATTGCTGTTGGGAGGAAAAGAAAATACCCAGATTAAAGTGAGGTTTTAGAGAAGTTGAACTATATTCCAGTATGGAATAAGGGCCTATTGGGAAACTGAGCTCTCATAAAAAGAACTAGAGGGGTTTCTTAATAATATTTGGATTTATCTAAAAATTGAATTTAAAGATATTTTTAAAGCCCTGGATATAAAACTTCCTTTTATCTGACATACAGGATTTCCTACCAAATGCAAGTTAAGTGACCTATTACAGAAAATAGAGAAAAACTAGTCAAAATAAATCATATAGTCAGTTGACTGGAGCTAACACATATGGAAGCATATCACACTATTTTCTCTATCTCTTTATGCTTAATATATTTTAATAGGTATTTCATGCATATCCTACAAAACTCAAAAGTTATCAAAAGATATAGAGTACAAATCTATTTATCCTTTTCTACTCTGCAACCATCTAGTTCTCTTCCTCAGAGGTAATAACTATTATTCATTTCCTCTGTATTCTTTCAGAGGTAATCTATGCTTATATATGTCTATATGTATAACTTTGTCTTCTCTTTACTCAAATGTATGTGTGTGTATATATATCATGTTATATATATAAACATACATATACATGTGTATACTGAAACAGTTTTTCACATGTGAACAAGTATGACTTTGTATTTAACTACTCATACCATTTTTTACATGAAATTACATATTATATACAGTTTTATAAGCCTAATACACATATGAACATGGATTTCTCTCTTTCTACCAAAATGAGAACTTATTAAAATAATGATCTTTTCCTTACTCATTTTAATTAACAATATACCAAGAAAATAATCTCATACTAGTACTTAAAGAACACCTTCAGACTTTGGGCCTAGTATTCTGTTTATAGATATACCATGGATAATCAACTTGTTTTCAATATTTTGCTTTGATGAACATTGTGTACTGTAAACACATTTTTTTTCAAATTTTCAAGGTTATAAGAATAGAGGGCAGGCACACAACATTTTAAAAATATGTTTTAAATTAATATATTCTCCTTTTTAAAATGTTATTTATTGAAGTATAATAGACATAAGAAA
This sequence comes from Pteropus alecto, assembly GCF_000325575.1. Classification (NCBI taxonomy): domain Eukaryota; kingdom Metazoa; phylum Chordata; class Mammalia; order Chiroptera; family Pteropodidae; genus Pteropus; species Pteropus alecto. The sequence continues at coordinate 257,980 of NW_006440131.1, forward strand.
ATGTACAAGTGTTCAATTCAATGAATTACACAAAGCAAATAAACCCATATGATTGCAATGAAAGTTAATAAATGAAAGATTATTAGTCTTCCAGAGGTATCCTTGCTGTCCTCACCCAATTACAACAACTACCATTGTCCCAAAGGCAAAAATTATCATGATTTCTAACATCATAGATTATTTTGGGCTGTTTTTCAAAAACTATACTAATGAAATTATACAATAGGAATTATTTTGTGGCTGGATTCTTTCAGTAAATATTATATATGATTTATTCTTATTGTTCTGCATAGCTAAGGTTTATACATTTTTATTGTACATATGAATGTTGTATATTTTATGCATATATCAAAATTTATCAATTTTAGCGTATGGACATTTAGCTTTTTTCTTAATTTGGCTATAATGAAAAATGCTGCCATGAATATTCTCGTACATATCCTTTCGGTACCTATATGTGTAATCTATTTCTGTCAGAAATAGACATGAGAATAGAATTACTGGGGCATAATTTATATATACAATAGTTTCCCCTTATCTGTAGTTTTGCTTTCCATAGTTTCAATTGTCTGATGTCTAAGGAGGTCTGAAAATATTAAATGGAAGTTTCCAGAAATAAACTATTCATAAGTTTTAAATTGTGCACCATTTTAAGTAGCATAATGAAATCTCATGCCACCCTACTCCATTCTGTCCAGGATGTAACTCATCCTTTTGTTCTGCGTATCCACACTATATTCACTACCTACCCATTCGTCTCTTAGTAACCATCTTGATTACCAGATTGACTGTTGCAGCACTGTAGTGCTGTGTTCAAGTAACTCTTATTTTACTTAATAATAGCTTCAAAGTGCAGGAGTAGTGATGCTGGTAATTTGGATATGCCAAAGAGAAACCATAAAGTGCTTCCTTTAAGTGAAAAGAAGAGTATAATACAATAAGATGAGAAAGAGAAAGAGAGAGAAAGAGAGAGAGAGAGACCACATAAATATAACTTATTACTGTATACTGTTATAATTATTTTATTATTATTGTTAATCTCTCAATGTACTTGATTTACAAATTAAACTTTATCAAGCTATGTATGTATAGCTAAAAACAATGGAAATATAGGTTTAAGTATTATCTCTGGTTTCAGGCATCCACTGGGGGTCTTGTAACATGTCCCTTGCAGATAGAGGGGGACTACTGTATGTTCAGGCTTTGTGTATACTACCAAACAGTTTTTCGGAGTCTTTGAGAGTATGTACCACACAGGTCTTAATTGTATCTTCCGTAATATCCTGTGTCCATAATATAATAGCAAATTTTCATTTTTTTGTGTGAACAAAATGCTTCATTCCTTCTTTGAGAGGAGAGGTATAATTCTTATCAGCCACAGAGTCACCTTCAAGGTGGCCAAGTATAAACTGAAATGATTTCACGCAAGAGGATTAATGAAACAAAATATGGTCTCTGTTATTTCAGCTACTCGTGAGGACATAATTGATATTTATCATCTAACTTTTCCAGCACAAATTCTAGATTTCCATCACCTTCAAGTAGCACTTAGGCTTTCAGGGTTTCTTGACTGGTGAGGTGATCAGATATTTATCCCAAAGGAGTCGGAGCCGTTGCTTTGCCCTAATTGTCAATAGTTGCTGTAATTTCCTATTTGGTGAATTTTCCCTTTTTGGAACATGGTTGATTAATAGTTTGTGACTGCTTCAGTTGTTTTAGTGAAACTAGTATCCAGACATACTTTTTCTTGATTTCAGTATGTAGCAGAAACTTGAACTCCTCACTGTAATTAGGGCTGATAATACTCTCCAGTTCAGCACAGGTTGCAGTTTCTTTATCTGCTGATCTACTAAACAGCCCAACATGGCCAGATGGTAGCCACCGATCCAATCAGTGGAAACCTTATTGTGTACCCGGATAGAAGCATTTCTCTCTGGTGAACCACAGTCTTTTAATAGAGCATGTTTTCAGGAATTAGGGGAAGCACATATTTCATGAGTGGGTCACTGAGAATGACTATGTGTGGGCCTAAGCCTGTTATTTCTCTACCCATGTCATTTATTTATTTGTTCCACAGTGCCACATATAAGCTGTCAATTAAGCACATATATTAGATCCTAAAAGTCACTGTTCTAGCACTGCACATTGTCCTCAAACTGAAAGCTTAAATGAGTCTTTACTAAGTCATTCTATTGTATTGGACTGAGTTCTTTTGGCTGATGGGGTACAGTTTAAAAATAGTGTATCACATAGTCATACACCTATTGTTTCATCTTCTTTGCCACAAAATGGTCCCTTTGTGTGATAGGAAGAATAATTATTCCTCAAAAAATCTACTTCACAATCTACTGAACCTGTAAATATGTTACCTTACATTGCAAAAGGGATTTTTCTAGAAATGATTAAGTTAAGGACTTTGAGATGTGGAGATTATTTAGGGTTATCCAGGTGGGCCCAATTTAATCACATGGGCTTTTAGAAGCAAAGAGCCTTTTTAGCTGTAGTTTGGAAGGAGAGGTAGCTATGGAAGAGTGGTCAGAGAGATACAACATTTCTGGCTTTGAAGTTACTTGTAGCTCCTGGACTTGAACAATACTGGACATGCTGTGTCCTTTATAAAATATATTGTAATGTTGACTGCCTGAACTTATGACTTGAGAGATCTAGTAATGTTCTCATGGCAAGCAGCTTCAGTCATATAGTCACTTAGTGTCCCATGGTCAGGTATTCAGTATCTCTTTACTAGGGCCCAGTGGCATAAAAGAAGATATTTTAAAATTAATCATTGTTCTCTTGTGGACAATGCATTATCTATAACCCTTAGGATTTGCTTCTTACCTCTCTGGCATGTCAGAGACCTCACCAACAACAGAACCAATAGATATGCTGGTATATGATCAATTGTAGACTACTCACTTGCTCTGAGTTTCACTTAAAACTTAAATGTATATCATTTTAAGTCACTGTATAAATTGTAGGAGCAGTATTAGCAGTATATATTCTTTTCAAATTCCAAAGATGTTTGTCATAACATGTGTCACTTGAAGGTAAATCCAAGAAAAAAGTAAACAAATAGGATTACATCAAACTAAAGAGGTTTTACACAACAAGGAAAACCATTAACAAAACAAAAAGACAACTTACTGATTGGGAGAAAATGTTCACCAATGATATATCTGATAAGGACTTAATATTTAAAATTCATAAAGAACTGATACAACTTAACACCAAAAAATAAAACAAATAAATAATCCAATTAAAAATTGGGCAAAATACCTTAATAAATATTTCTCAAAAGAGGACATACAGATGATCAATAAACATGAAAAGATGCTCAACATTACTAATCATCCAGGGGATATAAATTAAAACCACAATGAGATATTACCTCATATCTGTCAGAATGACTATCTTCAATAAATCAACACACAACAAGTGTTGTCAAGGATGTGGAGAAAAGAGAACTCTCATGCACTGTTGAAAGGATTGCAAATTGGTGCAGCCACTATGGAAAACAGTATGGAGGTTTCTCAAAAAATTGAAAATGACACTACTTTATGGCCGAGCAATTCCACTTCTGGGTATTTATCCAAAGAAATCCAAAACACAAATTTGAAAGTATATAGGCACTTTATGTTCACTAGAACACTATTTACAGTAGCCAAGATACAGAATCAACCTAAGGGCTTAGCAATAGACAATTGGATAAAAAAAAAATGTGGTACATATACACAACGGGCTATTACTTAGCCATAAAAAAGAATAAAATTTTACCATTTGCAACAGCACTGTTGAAGGGATGGACCTAGAGGGTGTTATGCTATGTGAAATAAGTCATATAGAGAAAGACAAATACCATATAATTTGACTTATATGTGGAATTCGAACAAAATTACTGAGCAAACAAAACAGAAACAGACTCATAAATACAGAGAACAAACTGATGGTTGCCAGATTGGGGGCATTGGGGGCATGGGTGAAAATGGTAAAGGTATTAAGAAGTACAAATTGGTAGTTACAAAATAGTTACAAGGATGTAAATTACAGTATAGAGAATATAGTCAATAATATTGTAATAACTATGTATGGTGCCAGCGAGTACTAGATTTATTGGGGAGATCATTTTATAAATTATATAAATGTCTAACTACTGTGCTATATACCTGTAACTAATATGAAATAATATTGAATGTCAACAGTAATTGAAAAAAAAATGTGCTACTTCCTAGTGATTCAAGCGTAGAGTATAATTTACCCCTTATTTGGAAGAGATATTTTGGCATGTCTAGAATCACTTGACCCATAAAGAATTCATTTATGTGGAATTTCCCTTCATGAGTTTTTCCCCCCACACCCTAAAGCAAGCATCTGTAATATTAGGGCATCTAGGTTACTGGTTACCTTCTGCTCACCATACTTAAACGATATAATATGATCAATGTAGTGGACAAGTGAGATGGTTCTGCAGAATGTCAAGATGATTAAGGTTCCTAGGTACTATATGTGACACAGTGAATAAAAGTTAACATAGCCTTGGGGCAAGACAATTACTGTATAATGCTATCCCTGATAAGTGAAGGCGAAGTGTTTTGATTCTTCTTAATGATGGAGATCAAGAAGACATTCTATAGATTGATAGGTAGATAACAAGTGTCAGAGACATTTTTGATCTGCTCCAGTAAAGATACTATATCTGGCACAGCAGCTTCACTTTGGGACTATGATCTGCTTGGGTTTATGGTAATCCACTGTCATCTTTCAAGATCCATCTGCTTTCTCAGAGCCAGACATGAGAATTGAATGGAGATATAATGACTACCATCTCTGCACCTCTTAAGTCTTTTATGTTGGCACTAATTTCTCCAATTCCTTTCAGGGTGTAGAATTGCTTCCAATTTATCTTGGCTGGAGTGAGAGTGAGAGAAATTTCAGTGATGTCCACCTGACTCTGCATACCATAATGGTCATCATTCCAAAGTTCAAATAACCAGCACAAGAATTTGTAACTTGATGATTCCAATTATTCACTTGCAGACTTATACATAAGCACATTATGAGATTTACTTGAGCAAAAACTTCAGTTATCACTTCTCTCCATGAGCCTACACTCTAACTAGAGGATCATAATTATGTTCCACTTTTTCCACTTTGGTGCCTATAGCTAATAGCTCTTAAAAAGTCTGGATGTTCCCTCTTTACCAATGTACAGTTTCCATAGAAAAATGATGAAGGTCTTTTTGGGGAGGACAAGGGGATGATTGCTATATATCCTTGTGGTGTCACAGTATTCAGCTTCCCATTCAATGAACTCTGGATCTATGACTTGACTTAAATCCAGTAACTGAGTCAAATATTGTGACTTTCAACTGCAGTGGTTGATGTCAGAATTATTGTCTCTCTGCATCTGTCTATCTCTATGTCTCTGTCTCTTCTCCATCACTCTCTTACTCTCTCTGCTCCCTCTCTACTTCTCTCTAAAAGTTGAGTAATAACACACTAGTCTGCTGCTCATCATTCTTGCTCCTAAAAAAACACATAATCTATACTTGCCATTATCAAAAGTTACTGTGGGTCAGGAAACCTTGATTGTTACTGAGGACTCCCTGACCATTTTATGGTCATTATAGCCACCTTGCTTCTGATTCCACTTGGTCTCTGACATTCCAGAATCCCATTTTCTCCAGCAAGGTTAGAAAGCCTATTTCCATGGCAGCATCTTCTACTGCCAGTCTCGGCTTTAGAGAGCAGTCACCACTGATCTTTCAAGTCTGTCAGTGTCCTTACAATTAGTGCTTTTCTTATCCTTTTAACAAAGAAAATGTTATCTTGGCCTTCCTAAGAACGTGGTCATGTAGTTGAGTATCAGGCTCACATAAAACGTATTTTCTAATATTTCTACATCCCTGGATCTTAGGACCCCTTCCTTAAGACTATTCTAAAAGAGTTTGGCACCTTCAATCATTTAATGCAGATCATCATCATGATCAAGATTCAAGGAGCTACATCAGCAGACTATTATGACTGATTGTGTCTTTGACAGATCATTTAATCCCAAGTAATTATTGGGTGTCCTGAGTACTCCATATCACTAAATTTCTACCTACTTAGCCTTAAATTCCACTGATTTTGGTTCATAATCCTCAAGGTTCACTTCTACACGAATTCCCCCTGTTCCTACTAGTACATGTTATCTAGGGCAGGCAATGCTATATGGTATTCTTCCTAGAGCTAGAGTTCTGCTGATACTTGATCCTGGACTAAGGACAATGAAAACTGATAGGTGAATTTTGAGTATATAAAACATCATCTGCATTTTATGAAGTTACTGCATATTCTCAAGGCAAGGGTGGGCTTTCTTTTAACAAAATGGGAGAGTTCAGGAGAATCTGGATGGGCAAGATTGTCTAGGCTTGTGAACCGAAGCGTTCACATCTCAAGTCTTAACATCTCACACTTTTTTCTGTAGGGATTCTGAATTTTCTATGGAAGGTCTGTGAGGCTGTTCGTATACTTTGGTTTGCAATTCTTGTATCCTTATAATTAAATCAGGAGCCAACTGTATGTCAAAGTCTATTTCACAGCTGCAGGAGATGAGAGTTCCTTTTATAGCTTCCATAAACGCCTTTTTGAATTTCACAGTATGCCTTCAACTGGCAGTTGGCTACCTTGATATTATCATTTTCTTTTTGAATGTTTCCAATATTGTTGACATAAAACAGTTCACTTCACAACTCTTTTAATTATCATATCTCTTGTACTGTTCAAGTGCCACTGGTACTGCAATTCTCAATGATCTCTTTCAAATTGTACCTCATCCCAATTGTCCACAGGTGAAAAGACTAAAAATTGTTAGGGCACTGCATGGCAGGTACTATCACATCCCCATGTAACATCAGCAATGGATTTTATATTTCAGCTTGCTTGGAGAATAATTTATCTTCCAATTCCATCCTGAGGGTCTGTTTCCTAGTAACAATTATGGTACCACCTATCTTAGGCTGGATTCTCCAGAAAGCAGAAGGGTAGGCAAAGACTTATGTGCTACTACTTCATGAAGTAGTGCAATTTCACATATCAGGAGATGAGAAAATTGAGGTATGGGAGGAAAGGAAGGGACAGTACAAGAATCATTTGTCGGCTAGCTGCCGCTGTCTATAGAAGATGTATCTATATTTCGGGGACTTTGCATAAAAAGCCATATACAGTGCCTGTTTGCACAGTCTTTCCAGAAGAGAAAGGTGTGATGGGGTAGAATGTATTCACTGATTTATGTCTCCTATTGCTAAAAAATGACCATGCATAGTGCCTATTCCTTTACATTCCCAAGTTGAACATGTGTGAGGCAGAAGATAAAAACAAGAAATAAGATTCTGGTCAAGTCATGTCTGCATGATATTGTCCACAGTCCAAGTAGAACTGGTTAGTATAGTAAAGGCAGAACAAGACAGATGAAATCAAAGAAATATAAAATATGCTTGATACATATGGTTTTACCCATTCTCACTTCTTTCATGAGCTCATTTCCCATCTTCATGTTTTCTCTCCTATGTTCTTTTATAGCTATATGTGCTCTTAGCTTAGAGAAGTAGTTTATTAAATGTTTTCCTTTTATGATTTACAGCAATATATTTGATCACAGTTTCCATTTTCTTTGGGATATTAATCTTCGGAGTGTTTTTTGTATTTTCACTTTTACTTAAATTACAGCAGTTAAGGTTTGTTCTTGTTCTTTGTGCTGTAAATTTCTATGGGTTTGACAAATGCATAATGTCATGTATCCACCATTAAAGTATAATACAGAATACTTTTACCACCTTAACAATTCTCCTTTGTTTCACTAATTTGACCTCCTTCTCCCATTCCCCCAACCTTAGGCAACTACTGATCCTTATTGTTTTGCCTTTTCTAAAATGTTGTATTATCATTTATGTATTTTTTTATACATCGGTAATATAATATTTCAATTATACAGTATGCAGTATTTTCAGACTGGCTTCTTTCACTTAACAATATGCATTTAAGATCCATTCTTTTTTGTGGTTTGATAACTTATTTTTTATTGCTAAATAATATTCTATTGTATAGATGCATTTATATGAGTTTATCCATTCTCTTGTTGAAGGGCATCTTGGTTATGCCCAGATTTTAAGGGTTATAAATAGGGCTGCTAGAAACATTTGTATGAAAGTTTTTCAGCAAACATAAAATTTCAAATTGAGTGGTTAAATACCTAGCAGTGTGATTGATGGATTGCATGTACGGACTATATTTAGTTTTGTAAGAAACTGACTTCCAAAGTTACTATGCCATTTTCTATTACTACCAGCAATAAATGAGAGTTCCTGTTGCTCCACATACATGCTAGCAATTAATACTGTCCATATTTATTTTTCATTTCAGCCATTCTAATAGGAGCCTAATGGTAACTCATTGATGTTTTCATTTAAAATTTTTTAATGACGAATGATGATGAGTATATCTTCATATAATTAGTTTGCATCTGCATATAATTTTGTGTGAGATATGTCAAGATCTTTTGTCCATTTTTAAATTGATTTTTAAATTGATTTTTATTGTTGAGTTTTGAGAGGCCTCTGTGTATTTTGGAGAGCAGTCCTTTATCAGATATGTACTTTGCAAATATTTTCTCCCAGTATGTATCTTGTATTGTTATTCTCTTTATAGTATTTTTTTGCAGAGTGAGGTTTTAAACTTTTTATAAAATCGAATTAATCATATTTTTTCTTTAATGGATCACATTTGGTGTATTATATATAAAAAATAACTTCCAACTACAAGGTTAGCTAAGTTTTTTCATATTTTTTTCCAAAATTTTGCAGTTTTAGTTTACTATTTATGTCTAAATGCTTTTTAAGTTAACTATTGTGAAAGATGTAAGGTCTGTATTTCAGTTCGTATTTTTACATATGGACATCCAATTGTTCGAGTCCCAGTTGTTGAAAAGCCATCTTCTCTCCATTGAATTGTCTTTGATCATTTGTTAAAGATCATGCTATCTTGATTACTATAGCTTTAAAGAAGTAAATTAAATAGTTTTAGTCTTCCAAATTTGTTTTTCTTCAGAATCGTATTGACTCTTATAGGTCTTTCATCTTCTCATAAAACTCCTATTAGAATCAATTTGTTGATGTCTACAAAATAGCTTGTTGGAGTTTTTATTGGATTTTGTTTAATCTGTAGATAAAATTGGAAAGAACTGATATTTTAAAGTATTGAGTTTCTAACTCTATCAACAAATAATATCGTTCTTTAAATGAACTTTGATTTCTTTCATCAGAGTTTTTTTTTTTTAGTTTTTCTCATATAGACCCTATACATTTTTATACCTGAAAGTTTAAATTTTTGTCATATTATAAATTATTATTTTGTTAATTTTGAATTTTATCATCCATCGTTGATGCATAGAAAGACAATTTCAGGAAGTGACATAAGCATGATGGTAGAATAGAAACTCCCAGCCTTCATACCTCAAAAGAAATACTGATCTAACAATGATAAATAGACCAAAATACCTTTATGAGAGGTCATAAATCCAGTTGAGAATTACAGGAACCCAGACAAGTATAAAACCAAGAACAACTGCATTGAAACAGATAAGAAGAACAATTTCACTTTATTCGTGCAAGCTTTACCCCAAGCCAGCACAACTTAAAGTTGAGAGATGTCATCTTGGCCCACAACCTCTCCCTTGGAAGAGAGGATGGAGTGTGTATCCAGTAGAGTGTGTATTTAATGACCCATATTTTCAGTACACAGTCCTAGAAAAAATAAACGGGTGGCTAGCTATTTCCAGCATATCTCTATAAGATTGGGAGAAGCACAGTTCTGAAACTTCTCCCTCATGAGAAAGAAAAAGGAGTGGAAAATATCCATCTATAGAAAATATTTGAGAGGGTCTCAGTATCTCTACCCAGGTTCCCTGGTGAAGTTTTTTCCTATTGAAGCCAGTCTGTAAAACTGAGAGAGCTGACTGTTTTCTCAATTAGCAATAATTGCACTTCAGATAAAACCTCATTGTCTACGATATTGTTACTGCGCAAAGCTGACTTTTTTTTTCTTTTAATTGTTCAGACACCAATGAAAAGCTACAAGGGACACAAAATATCAGGGAAATATAACAAAACCAAAGGAACAAAATGAATCTTCAGTATTTCACCCTAAGTAAATGGTGATCTAGGAATTACCTGACAAGGAATACAAAATAATCAAGTTAAAGAAGCTCAATAAGGTATAAGAGAACATGGACAACTAAATAAAATAGGAAACAATATGTGAACAAAATAAGAATATCAACAAAGAGATAGAACCCATGAAAATGAACTAAACAAATGCTGGAGCTGAAGAATACAGTAATCGAACTTAAAAACTCAACAGAGAACTTCAACAATAGGCTTGATCAAGCAGAAAAAAGAATCTCAGAACTCAAAGACAGGTCATTTTAAATTCCTCCAAGGAATGAAAAGTAAGAATAAAAATGAGTGAATAAATACTAAAGGACACATGGAGTACCATCAAGGAAATTAATATAAGAATTGTAGATGACCCAGAAGAAGAGAGAAAGGGACAGAAAGTTTATTTAACTAATTAATGATTGAAAAATTTCCAAGAGTATAGAGAGAAATTGACATCCAGATATATAAAGCCCAAAGTTTGCCACATAAGATAATTTCAAAGAAATTTGCACCAAGACACATTATAATGAAATTGTCAAAATTTAAAAAAGATAATTTTGAAAGTAGTAACAGAAAAGCAACTTGTTATTTACAACAGATCTGTCATAAGACTATTAGAAGATTTCTCAGCAGAAACTTTTCAAGCCAGGAAAGAATGGAATGATATATTCAAAGGAAGAAAAAGCCAATAAAAAATACTATACCTGGAAAAACCGTTCTTGAAAAATTATGGAGATAAATAGACGTCTTTTCAGAGAAACAAGCTGAGGAATTTCACACTACTAAACATGGCTTACGAAATACTAAAGTGGATTATTCAAATTCGAATGAAAGAATGCTGAACAATAACATGAAAACAAGAAAGTATAAAATTTATTGGTAAAGATAAATATATAGATAAGAACAGAATACTATAATATGGTAATGATGGAGTGTAAATTATTTTTAGTTTTAGTATAAAAGTTAAAAGGGAAAATATTAAGAATAGAGTTACAAATGCTTGTTAATAGGTACAAAAATCTAAAAAATGTAAATTTTGACATTGATAACATAACATGTGGGGGAGAGTAAAAATATTGTTTGTGTAGGCAGTTGAATTAATTGTCAGCTTAAAAACACTATTATAATTATATGATATTTTATGTAAATTTCATAACACTAAAAAAATACCTATAATAGATACACACACACACAAAAAATCAAAATATCAACACAAAATGTC
>NW_006440131.1:269419-270858 GCF_000325575.1 Pteropus alecto
CAATGAACAAAACATCAATAGTAAGTCTTTTCATATCAATAATTATTTTAAGAATAACTGGATTAAACTCCCTGATTAAAATCTTAGAATGGCTATATCAATAAAAACTAAAGACTCAACCATATGCTGTCTAAAATAAACTCTTTAGATTTAAGAATACAGATAGGCTGAAGTGAAGAGATGGAAAAAGGGCAAGAATAACTATACATATGCCAGAAAAAATAGATGTTAAGTCAAAAACTGCCACATAAGACAAGGAAAGATATTATGTGTAATAAAAGGATTAATCCACTAGGAAGTTATATTACATAAATATATATGCACCCAATATCAAAACAACTAAATATATAAACTAAACATTGACAAAATATAAAGGAACAATAGACAGTGATTCAATGACAGTAGGAGTCTTTAATAACTCACTTTCAACAGTAGATAGACCATCTAGATGGTTAATCAACAAAGAAAAAGTGGAATTGAACAACATAAGAGACCAAATGGACATTACAGATATAATTAGAACATTTTACCCAATGAAACTCAAATATACATTCTTTTTAAGTACATATGGAAGATACTCCAAGATGGATCATGTGTTAAGTCACAAGAAGACTTAAGTCTTAAATCCTCTAAAATTTGAGATTAAAATTACACCCATTATCTTTTCAAATCACAATGAAATGAAAGTAGAAATCAATAACAGAAAAAAATTAAGTCATACATATGTAAAAAATCAAACAACACATTCCTGAACAGCCAATGGGTCAAAGAAGAAATCAAAAGAGAAATTAAAAAAAAAAAAATCATGAGATAAAGTGAAAACACAATATACCAAATCTTATGGGAAGCAACAAAAGCAATACTAAAGTGGAGGTTTACAGTGATAAATGCATCCAATCAAAAAGAAAAAAAATTCTCAAATAACCTAATTTTGCACCTCAGAGAATTAGAGAAAGAACAAACTAAGCCCAAATTTAGCAGAAGGAAAGAATAAATTAAGGTTACAATAAACAAAATCTAGAATTAAAAAACAAAGAAAAAGACCAATAAAACTAAGAATTTTTTTTAAAGATAAACAAGATTGATAAATTGTTAAGTAGACTGAGAAAAAAAAAGGAAGACAAATAAAGATAACTGGAAATGAAAGAAGCAACATTACAACTGATGCTACAGAAATAAAGAGGATCATAAAAGACTAGATGGACAATCGTACACAAATTATGTAATCTATATAAAATAGTTAAATTTCTAGAAACATAAATCTACCAAGACAGAATCATGAAAAATAGAAAATCTGAACAGACTGATAATATGTAAGACAATTGAAGTTGTCACCAAACTCTCCTAACAAAAACAAACACACAAACAAATAAACAACAACAAAAATAAACACCCAGGTCCAGATGACTTCATGGGTAAATTCTACCAAACATTTAAAG
>NW_006440131.1:271032-313502 GCF_000325575.1 Pteropus alecto
AAAATTGTAACAAACCAAATTTCACAGAAGAGTTAAAGGATCATACACCATGAACAAGTGGGATTTACCCTTAAAATGCAAGGATCATTCAACATTGCAAATTAATTAATGCAATACACCACATTAACAGAATTAAAGATGAAAAAATCACATGATTATCGCAATAGCTGAAGAAAAAGCATTTGAAAACAATTCAACACCTTTCATGGTAAAAACTCTTAATAAACTAGGTACAGAAGGAATGTACCTCAACATAATAAAGTCCATATATGAAAACCCCTTAGCTAACATCACACATAGTGGTGAAAACTGGAAGTTTTTGTCTAAAATCAGGAATGAGGCAAGGATGTCCACTCTCACCACTTTTGTTGAATATAGTACTGGAAGGCTTAGTCAGAGTATGAAAAATAAATAAAAGACATACAAATGGAAATGGAAAAAGTAAAATTATTTCTGTTCACAAATGACATGATCTTATATACAGAAAATCCTAAAGACTCCACAAAAAAAAAAAAAATAACGGTTAGAACTAATAAACAAATTTGGTAAAGTTACAGGATAGAAAATCAACATATAAAAATCAGTTGCATATCTATACACTAACAATGAACTATCCAAAAATAAATTAAGAAAATAATCCTATTTATGAGTCAAAAAGAAATAAAAAAAAAATCCTTAGGCATGAACAATCAAGGAGGTGAAAGACATACACAGAAATCTGTAAACATGGATGAAAGAAATTAAAGAAGACACAAATAAATAGAAAGATATTCCATGTCCACATATTGGGAAGAGTTATTATTGTTAAAATGTCCATACTTCTGAAAGAAATTTACAGAATCAATACTATTCCCATTAAAATCCTAATGTATTTTTTTACAGAAATAAAGAATCAATCTTAAAATTCTTATGTAACCAAAAAAACAAACAAAACAAACAAACAAACAAACAAACAAAAACACACAAATAGCCAAGGAGGTCTTGAGAAAGAGCAAAGCTGGAGGTACCACACTTCTTGATTTCAAAATGTATTACAAAGATATAGTAGTCAAAAAAATATAGTACTGGCATAAATACAGACATATACCCCTGTGGAACATAATACAGATCTCGGAAATAAGCCCACAAGTATATAGTAACTGATCTTCAACAAGGCAGCCAAGAATACACAATAGAGAAAATGTAGTCTCTTCATCAAATAGTTTTGGAAAACCTGAATATACACATGCAAAAGAATGAAATTGAAATCTTATCTTTCATCAACACACAAACAGTAACTCAAAATGGATTAAAGACTTAAATGTAAGATTTGAAATCATAGAACTCCTAATTGAAATCAAAGGAGAAGAGCTTGATAACATTGGTCTTGGTAATGATTTCTTGGCAATGACACCAAACCACAGGCAACAAATGCAAAGATAGACAAGTGGGACAGCATCAAACTAAAAAGTTTTGTACAGCAAAGGAAATGACAAACAAAATAAAAGAACAACTTATTGAATGAAGAAAAATATCTGCAAACCCTAGGTCTGATAAAGAGTTAATATTCTAAAAGTGTAAAAAACAAAAACAAAAACAAAAACAAACAAACCCTCCCAACAGAAACAACAACAACAAAGTTCCTGCAATTTAGTAGCAAAAGAAAATAAATAAGCCAATTAAAAAAAGGGCATAGGACTTCTTCAAAGAAGACATACTGATGGCCAACAGAGATATGCAAAGATGTTCAATATAACTAATCATCAGAGAAATGCAAATCAAAACCACAAGGAAATTTCACCTCAGAACTGTTATGGTGACTACTATTAAAAAAGAAAAAAAAAAGTTAACAAGTGTCGACAAGGATGTGGGAATTGTGGAATGCTTGTGTACTGTTTGTGGTAATATAAAACAGTGTAGCTGCTATGAAAAAATAGCATTGATTTTCCTCAAAAAATTGTAAATAGGACTACCATGTGATCCAGCAATCCCACTTCTGCATATATATCCAAAAGACCTGAAATCACCTTCTCAAAGAGATATTTGCACTCCCATGTTTATTGACATAATTTGCAATAGTAAAAATTGGAAACAACCCAAATATCTGTGCATGGATGAATGGACAAAGGAAATGTGGAATATACATGTAATGAAATATTATTCATCATTTAGAAAGAAGGAAATCCTGCCATATACAAAAACATGGATGAACCTGGAGGGCATTATGTTAAGTGAAAAAAGCCATACAAAGAAGGACAAATACTGCATGTTTCTATTTGTATGAGATATTGAAAATAAATGTATAGAAGCAGAGAGTGGAATAGTCATTGTCAGGGTTACAGAGTAGAGGAAAACACAAAGTTGTTTTTCAGTGGGTATAAATTTTTAGTTATGTAGGATGAGTAAGTTCTAGAGATCCACTGTACATCAAGATGACTAAAATTAACAATACTGTATTTTGCAATTAAAACTTTGTTAAGAGGGTAAATCTTATGTTAAGTGACCCTTCCACAATTAAAAAAATGTGGGAAAAAAACAATGTACTTTTTAATACTAATTTTATAAACTAACTATACTCATTAATTTCAGTATTTTTCTTAATTACATTTTATTTTACTTTAATCACATCATCTTTCAACAAAGAGTTTTATTATTTCCTTCTCAATCTGCGTAATTTATTTTCCTTTCTTTTCTTATTGCCCTAGCTAGGTCTTTCAGAACAATGTCGAAAAGGCATGATAAGAGAGGACCTTCTTGCCTGTCCCAAATCTTTAGGGGAAAGTATCCTGTCCTTTACTATAGCTGTGGATTTTTATTTATACATTTTAGGAATTTCTCCTCTATTTTTAGTTTGCTGAGATTTTTATCACGAATGGGTGTTAAATGTTGTCAAATGCTTTTTCTGCATTAATTTATTGGATCATATGACTATTTTCCTCTGGCTTTTTGATGTGGTGGAATGCATTGATTTATTTTTAGATGTTTCATCAGTCTTACATATTTGGAATAAATTACACTTGATTTTGATATATTGCTTTTCTACACTGTTTAGAATAGACTAACTGTTATTTTGTTGAGGATTTTTGCATCTGTTTGTGAGAAATTTGACCTCTGATTTTTCTTTCCTGTGATGCCCTTACCTGGTTTTGGTTCTGAGGTAATACTGGCTTCATAGAATGAGTTAGGAAATGTTCTCTCTGCTTTAGAATTAATATCATTTCTTCCTTAACTGAATGGTTGACTAGTAGAATTCACCAGTGAACCCATCTGGCTTGGTGCTTCTTTTTTTAGAAGGTTATGAATTTATTCAATTACTTAAATTGGCCTATTTAAATTAGGCATTATTTGTGTGAATTTGGGGTTTGTGTCATGAGGAATTTATACTCTTCATTCATGTTATCAAATTTGTGAGCATAGGGTCAGTCATATTATTCTTTATTTTCCTTTTAGTGTCTATGGGATTAGTAGTGATGACACCTTTTATTTCTGATATTGTTAATTTGTATCTTTTTACTTTTTTCTTAATAAACCTGGCTAGAGGTTTGCTAATTTTATCGATCTTTTCAAAGAACCAGCTCTTAATTTTTTTTTGTTTTATCTGTTGTTTTTCTATTTTCAATTTCATTGACTTCCGATTCATTTTTATTGGTTCTTTTCTGCTGTTTACTTTTGGCTTAAATAGTTTATTAAGATAGAAGTTTAGATTTAAATTTTAAGTTTTTCTTATTTTCTAACATACATTAATGCTGTAGATTTCCCTCTAAGCACCACTTTTGCTGTATCTCTCAAATTTTGATATGTTTTGTTTCATTTTCATTTAGTTCAAAATATTTAAACATTTTCCTGGTGACCTTTTCTTTCACCCTTGTATTGTATAAAAATGTTTTGTTTAATCTTCAGATATTTAGGGATTTTCCAACTGTGTTTATAATATCTATTTATAGTTAATTCCATGTAGTTTGAGGACATTTAATTTCTTTTAAAATGTTGATAAGTTGTGTTTTATGGCTAAGAATGTGGTCTAACTTGGTGAATGTTTCATGCAAACATAAGAAGAATGTGTGTTCTGTTATTAGATGAAGTACTATACGTGTCAGTTATATCACTTCTTTGATAGTCCTGTTCAGGTCAACTATTAATTTTCTTTCCATTTGCTCTTATCAATTACTGACTCCAACTATCACAGTGGACTTATGTCTTTTTTTCTTGCAGTTCTATTTTTTTCCTCAGATATTTTGACACTTTGTTTTTAGTTGTGTATATATTTAAGATTATTTAATTTTGGCGAACATTTGACCTCATTTTTATTATGTAATAGCTCCTCTCATCCCTGACGGACCTTTTTTATTCTAATGTCAGCTTTGTATGAAATTTGTATATCTACCAGGCCTTCTTTTGATTAGTGTAAACATGATATATATATTTCTCCATTTCTTTATTTTAACTTTTCTGTGTTTTTATATTTAAAGTGGGGTTCTTACAAATAATATGTAAGTGTTTCTTGGTGTTTTATTCACTCTGACAATGTCTGTCTTTTATATGGTTTGTTTAGACCACTTACATTTAAAATGATCATTGATAGAGTTAGATTAACATCTAAAATATTTGTAATTATTTTCTATTCATTGCATTTATTTTTTTGTTTTTCTCTCTATTTTTCTGCCTTTTATTTTTTTAATTCAGAATTTTATTTGAACTTACTTTATGTACCTCTTATCATATCAATTATACATCCTTAAAAATACTATTAGTGATTGTCCTAGAATTTGCAATTTGCAGTTTTAAAAAGTCCAACATTATTTGGTTGGCAGTTTCCTTTGCTGTGCAAAAACTTTTTAGTTTGAAGTACTCCCATTTGTTTATTTTTTCCCCTTGTTTCCCTTGCCCAAGATACTATAGCAGAAAAAAATATTACTAAGAGCAATGTCAGAGAGTTCGCTGTCTATGTTTTCTTAGGAGTTTTATGGTTTTGTATCTTACATATAAGCCTTTAATCCATTTATAGTTTATTCTTGTATATGGTATAAGAAAATGATCCAGTTGCATTTTTTTTGCATGTATCTGTCCAATTTTCTCAACATCGTTTATTTAATAGACTTTCTTTACCCTATTGTATATTCTTATCTCCTTTTTCATAGTTTAAATGACCATATAGATGTGGGTTTATTTATTTTTATGGTGTAATTCTTGAGGCTACTGGAAATAAATCGATTGGAGCACTTGTGTGAATAAATGGATGAATGAACTAAACAATTTTGAAACTAAAAAAATAAGGAAATTAAAATATTTTACCCTTATTTAGTCATTCTTTGATACTTTTGTTTTTGTAGATCTAAATTTCTCACCTATATAATTTTTATGCTCCCTAAATATCTACTATTAACATTTATTACAGGACAATATTGCTAGAGATGATGACTTTCCCTTTGAATTTGATAAAGTTTTTAAATTTCCTTAACTTTCGAGAGAAACATTAGTGAATATAGAATTCAGGGTGTTTTTTTTTTTTCTTTTATTACCTTAAATATTTCATTCCATTCATTTTTGCTTGCATGATTTCTGATAAGAAATCCATTGGAACTCTTATCTTTGAAACTATATTTATAAGGTGTTTTATTTCTGTTTTTGTAGTTGTAGTTATTCTCAAAATTTTCTCTTCCTCTTTGGTCTTCAACACTTTGAATATGATATGTCTAGGTATGTATTTTTGATATATATCATGCTTGATATCTCTGAGATTACTGGATCTGTAGTTTGGTGTCTGGAAAGTTCTTGGCCATTACTACTTCAAATATTTCTTCTATTTCTTTCTATACTTCCTCTTTTGGTATTCCCATCACACATATATTATATCTTCTATTACTGTCCCACAGTTCTTGATGTGCTGTTCTTTTTAAATTTTTTTTCTCCTTGAATTTTATTTTTGGAAGTTTCTATTTACCTGCCTTCAAACCCACTAATTATTTCCTCATTATTGTCCAGTCTACTGACAAGTCCATAAAGGCATTCTTCATTTCTCTAATAGTGCTTTTAATTTCAATTTTCTTTCTCGGTGTTTTTTAGAGTTTTAATCTCTCTGCTTATGGTACCCATCTTTATATCATGCTGTCTGCTTTTTCCATCAGAACCCTTAACTTATTAATCATAGTTATTTTAAACAATATATCTCATAATTCCACCAAATTCATCATATCTGAGTTTGTATCAAATTATTGCTTTTTATTTAAAGACTGTGTTGTGCTATGTTTTATAATTTACTGTTTAAATTCAGACATGTATCAAGTAATAGAAACTGAGGTAAATAAACCTCTAATATAAAGAGAACTCATACAACTCAACAATCCAATTAAAAAATGAGCAGAGGACCTGAACAGACCCTTCTCCCAAGAAGACATAAAAGCAACCAACAGATGTATGAAAAGACGTTCAACTTCACTAGCTATTAGAGAAATGTAAATAAAAACCAGAATTAGATACCACCTCACACCTGTTATAATGGCTATCATCAACAGGACAAGTAATAAAAAGTGTTGAAGAGGTTGTAGGAAAAAAAGAACCCTCATATACTTCTGGTGGGAAAGTAAATTGATACAGCCCATATGGAAAACATTATGGAGTTTCCTCAAAAAAATAAGAATAGAATTACTATAATACATAGCAATCACTATTCTGTGCATTTACTCCAAAAATTTGAAAACATTTATGTGTAAAGATATATGTGCACCAATGTTTATTGCGGCATTATTCATAGTGGGCAAGACATGGAAAGAACCAAAGTGCCTTTTGATAGATGATTGGATAAAGAAGATGTGGTACATATAGCCATTTGGGACAACATGGATGGATCTTGAGATTATCATGCTAAGTGAAATAAGTCAGACAGGAAAAGTTGAGAATCATATAATTTTACTCATATGTTGGGTATAAAACTGAGAACAACGAATGAGCAAGACAACAAAAAAAGACTCATGGACAGGAACAATAGTTTAGTACTTACCAGAGGAAAGTGGGGAGGAGGAAATATAAATAAGGATAAAGAGGGTCAAATATTTGGTGATGGAAGGAAATTTAACTTAATGCGGTTAATATGAAGTGCAAAATAAATATGATGTATTATAAAAGTGTACACTTGAACCCTATAATTTTATTGACCAATGCCACCTCAATAAATTTAATTAAAAAAAAGAAAAAAAAAGATTTATGTTAATTTGACTAAGAGTTGAGCTTATATAATATTGGCAGTAGCTAGAAGTTCCAAGGACTACAAATCTTCTAATGTCCTGTTTTTGTCTCCTCTCTTGAGTTTGAATTTTAAACTTCTCAGAGAGACTTTACATATTACAGCTATTTTAGCTATAATCCACTGTTACTATACTTGAGTTCTGTTATGTCATGGTAATATGTGGAGGAGGGGAAGCATTCTCTATTATGATTAAATTTCAGTCTTTTAATTTACCCATGTCCTTAAGCTATGACCTTCACATGTATTTCTTGACACCCCCCCCCCCACTTAGGTGAGACAGGGAGGCTAGATGGTGCTAGAGGGAAATAAATGTCATTTTCCATGTGGGATAAGGCTCTGCTAAAGTCTAATAGGACCTTTTTTTTACGGTAAGTACTCTAGGCATATTTCAAAATGATCATTCTCCTTCATTATCCCTCCCAGAGCCAAGAGAGATCATTTTTAACTCTTTAACATGAAAACTTCATGGTATTTCTAAGATTTGAATAAAATAGAAGCATCCCTAAGATTGTGACCATCAAGTTTGTCACTCTCAATGCTAGTCTATTTATAGACTCCAAAACTTTATCATTTTTTTCTGTATGTATAGATTTTTCTTGTTGTAAGGATAGAAGTGACAACTTCTAAGTAATTCTTGTTAGAGTTGAAACTGGAGTCTATTATTTTATTCAACTCTTTATATGTTACATTCTTTCTGGGATGTCTGTGGAAGCTAATGTGAGGGTGGAAGCAAGATGATGATCTAAATCAAATATTCTCCTGACGTCAAAGGACTATATGTCAGAGTGTAATATTTTTAGACTCAGGAATCTAAAATTAAGACAAGTGGAGTCTTTATTTTTCTCCCAACTCATTGATAATTTCCTATAAATGTTACGTGTTTATATTATTTCTGATTTGGCCTCATCTCCACAGATTCTCAAGACTTCATAATTAATGGGGTCCAGATAAGCTTCAACTACTAACTATCCTTGAACACCTTTCCTGTTGTAGCAAACAAGTCATCACTGGTTTTGTATTTCAGGCTATACCACTTACTTGCCAGGTTTTACTGAGATCTTAAACCACAGGCACTCTGTCTCTTTGTCATTTCTCAATTCTAATCGCTACCAAAGCTTATGGCAGTCTTTCTCTTGTTTTGTTCATTGGAGTTTAAGTATTTCATAGTTTTACTGTGGGTAGTTTCTTTTTTTTTCTTCTGTATGTTGCTCATTCTACTCTTTATTTATATTGATTTATGAGAAGAAAGGGATAAAAATGCCAAAATAACTTCATCGTTTTAAACTATAAATCTGTCCATACACTTTCACTGAACTTGAGAACATAATGGAAACTGGGATTAGAAATGTAGAGTTGAAGAGGATGTAGTGTTGGAACTTGATAATTATTATTATTTTTTAATTTAAGTTTCAGTTGGAGTAGTAGCAAATGCTCAGCACATACAGGGAGAAAATCTTTCTGCTATACCAATAAGTTGATTTGCATCGATAAACTCACTTAGTGAGGCTAAGTACAGTAATTTAGTAACTTGAAAGGTCCATATATTTCTGACTTCATTCATATTTCTGACAATTAAACCACCAAAGTAGTAAGAGTAGGTAAGTAGAGATATAGCATAGAGAAAAGTCCAATGTAAATAGTTGTAGGAAGCAGCATATATATAGGCTAGTCTCATAGCCTTATGCTGATCTTCATAGGAGTGAACAGTATAAAATAATCAGAAGCATATATTCAAAATCCAAGATGCTTACTTAGACTTTTATGCTTTTTTTTCCTTTTGTTTTAATTTGGTATTTAATTTTTTGTACCCTTTCAATTTATCAAAAATTTCTAAGATGTATAAAATATATTTACAATTACATTTAAAAACAAACAAGTAACTGAACTCTCTTCTGTCCACTTGTAAAAAAAAGATACTATGATAATACAATCTTAATACAAAGGTAATCAAATCTTAAAACGTTGTACATTTTTCCTATGAAAAACTTCAAGATTAAATGATTTAAATACAATATTATTTTCTACTAGAAACAATTTTATAACAAGAGGTTACATTATTGGTAAAAGGTACAATGACCATACTTTTAAAAATGAAAATGACCACCAACATATTAAGTCAATTATCAGTGATGCTTATATAATGTAAGATTTAAACTTTTACAATGATTTATATATCTATTAAACAATTAATTATAATAATAAATTACATTTATTTTTATTTACATGATCTCACTAATACAATAAACATTTAAATATATTTATCATTTTCATCTACCATATTTTTAATACAATTTACCACTCTTTTATGTGAAATATTATATTGCTTTCTGTGACATTTTATTTTTCTGCTTTTCCTCTTATCCCTTTGACCACTTCTTTGAAATTTCCTTTGTTATTACCTCTTTCTCTAACAAATAATGAAATATTAGAGTTCCTTATGGTGCACTGTCATTTACCACTCACGTCCATTTTATCATCATTTGATTTATTCTACCACCCAAATATATATGTCTCTCCATTTTGTCCCCAATTTTTTCATCCAATTGCCTTATTTTTCTTCGGTTTCACCTTTGGTGACTGTTTTAGTTAGCTCTTGCTATGTAGTAGCCTACTCCAGATCTTACTGGTTTAAAAACACACTGAATTATTATTACCCCTGAATCTGTGAGCTGACAATACAGTCTTTTGCTGTTCTTGTTTGGTCTCATTTGTGAAGTTATAGTTAGATGGCAGCTGTAATAATTATAAGGTCTAAGATGGTATCGTTCACTCATTTTTCCATTGGTGCTAGAAGTTGGTTGAGACACCATAGTTCTTTCCATATGGTCTCTCATCCTCCAAAAGGCTGAATCAGCTTCTTCACATGTAAGTCTCAGGACAGCATTATAAGAGGACAAGAGAAAACTGCAAAATCCTAGTATAGCATCATGACAGCATTCTGTTAAGTCACTTTAAATACTATCAATATGCTGATGACAACTGAAGTTGTATCTCTCTTGTTGAGCCTTTCCTGCTCTCTAGTCTTGTGTATTTAACTACCTACCAATCGTGTCTACTTGGATTTGTAATAAATATCTCAAACAAAAGTAATGAAAACTTTGATTTTTCCTAACCTATATCTCCATATTCAGAAAATTTATTCAGTGAATATTTATTGAACATCTATTATACCAGATGTCATTTTAGACGGTGGATAAAAGAGTGAACAAAACACAAAATTTTTGATTTTATGGAGTATTCATTCTAATGAGATCAACGAATAAAAAAATAAAACATCAGATTATAAGTGCTAAGAAGAAAAATAAAAGAAGATAAAGGAATAAAGAGTGATGCAAATTGCTATTTCAGATAGGGAGGTCAGAGAAAGCCTGTCAAATTAGGTGACATCTGAATAGAGACCAAAATGAAATGAGGAAGTGAGCCATATGTATAGATGAGAATCACATAATGGGCAGCATCTAGCAATTCCAGTTTCAAACTTAACAATCATCATCTTTGACTCATTGTATTCTCTCACTACTCTCTAAGACAGAAGCTAATTGAATTGACTTTAACTTTAAAATATATCCCATATTAGTATGGGATTGTTCTTTCCAGTACAATTGCTATCACTTTGTTCCAAGTTATTATTTATACAAAGTCTAACTGATACCTAGCTACTAATTCACTTTACCTTGCAGCCAGAATAATCTTTTTAGACATAAATCAAATTATATAACCCCTCTCCTTTAAATTTGACTTCCAATTATATTTAAGATAAAATACAAAATCCTTAACCTGGTCCACGGGGCCTCATGATCTGACTCTTGCTTACTACTGTATGTAGCTCTATGCTGTATATTTTCCCTTAGTCTAAGCTTCAACAATTCTGTCCTTCAAATTTAGACTCAGAGGTTCAGGTCATGGAATTGGCTTAGTCATGCACACCCTTCTCCATTCTCTATGTAACTATTAACTCATGTTTTATATCTCAACTCAAATGCTACTTCTTTTCCGCAGTCCTTAGATTAGCATAGTGCACTGTACTTTTGAGATTATAATTTTTGTCACATTTCACTGAAATTTCCAGTTTAATTGTCTAGCTTTTCTGTTGGACAGTAAGCTCAGTACAGTTAGGGAACATATTTGTTGCATTTATTATAACATTGATATTTTACTATCTTATTTATATAATCTTTTGTTGTTTGCCTTTCTGTTTTCTCTAACCAAAGATAAGCTCTCTGAAGTCAGGAACCATATCAGCCTGTTTATCTCTATATGCCCTTCACTCTTAAAAGTTCTAGAACATAGCAGAAACAGAAAGATGTCTTCAAGTTTGTATTTGAATTTTAAAAATACAAACAGAAATGGTACATCTTATAAGTGTACAATACAAAAAATGATCACTGACTGAATGCATTTATGTAACCAGTATTCAGATCCAGAAATATAACACTACCAACACTGTAAAACCACTTGTGTCCCCTTCCTCTCATTATCCATGCCCTCAGGATAATCACTATCCTAATATCTACCAACAAATATTAGTTTTGTGTTTCTGTACTTTATATGATGGGGAAATACAGTGTGCTCTTTTGTGTCTGGATTCTTTTACTCAGCATTATTTTATGTTTGTAAGATTTACATATGTTACTTGGTATGGCTGCAAGTTTTCTTTATGATTGCTACTTAATATTTCATTCTGTGAATATACTAATATTTATCCATTCTAATATTTACAAAAATATTCAACTTTTATGATTTTACAAATAGTGCTGATATAAACATTTTTCTAGTTCATGTCTTTTAGTGAACAAAATATAAGCATTTTGGTTGGTTATGTGCCAAAGTGCCAAAGTAGAATTTCTGGGTCGTAAAGTAGGCATATGTTCAGCTTTAGTAGGTAAAGTAGTCTCCCCTATTTGCTTGGGATATGTTACGAGACTCGCAGTGGATCCCTGACACCATGGATCGTACCAAACCATACACATATGATGTTTTTTCCTATACATACATACCTGTGATATAGTTGAATTTATTAATTAAGAACAGTAAGAGATTAACATTAACTAATAATAAAATGATACAAGTATAATATACTATAATAAAAGTTATGCGAACGTGGTTTCTCTCTCTCAAAATATCTTATTGTACAGTACTCACATTGTCACTTGAAGAAAGCACTTTAAGGCTTCTCTTTCGCATTTCCAAACTGCCAGCATCACTACTCTTGCATTTTGGGGCCATTATTATGTAAAATAAGGGTCACTTGAACACAAATACTGAGATACAGTAATAGTTAATCTGATAATCGAGAAGGCTACTAAGTGACTAATGGTGGGGAGAGTGTATAGCAAGCATGGATATGCTGGACAAAGGAATGATTCATGTCCCTGGCAGGATGAAGTGAGATGGTGTGAGATTTCATCACATTGCTCAGAATGGTGCAATATTTAAGTTATGAATTGTTTATTTCTGTTATTTTCCGTTTAATACTTTTGGACTGTGATTGACTACAGCAACTGAAACTGTGGAAAGTAAAATCATAAATCATGGGAGATTACTGTGTTACCAAACAGTTTTCCAAAGTTGTTGCACCAATTTACACTTCTACCAAAAGAGTAAGAGAGTTATAATTGCTCTATAACCTTGCCAATATATATTTTTTTTATTTTTTGTTTTAGTCATTCTGGCGGGTTCGTAAGATATTTCATTGTGATTTAGTTTGCATTTTTCTAATAACTAATAGGTTTTAGCACCTTTTTATATGTCTCTTAATCAGTGTGATACCCTCTTTTGTGAACTACATGTTCTTCCTCTTCCTATGTTTCTATTTGGTTGTTATAAATCACACTTCAGTAAATGTATAGATGTACTGCCACACTTTCTCCTTTGTCTCATTGGTCAGCGTTCTTTGTTTGCAGTAATCAGCAATTACATTTTAAATAAATGAGTGCATATAAGGTTTTTCTGCACAACACGTGCAAGTGAATGTAGAACCTCTAGGAAACAAGAAGAACACTTGAAAAAAATAGGCTTATTTTATGACCAAATGTTAATAGAGTCTCATTTAGTGATATCCACCTGAAAATATCTTAGAGTATACATTTAGTGATAAAACTTGTTTAAGTAATATCACATGTACATTAAACACATTTTGACAAACGTGGATCAAAGCCCATAAAATTGAGCAATGATATCTTCACTCTAGTTTTTGCCCATAAATTATTTGTCGTTTATCAAATTTTTGTTGTAATTTTCTCTGTACTCAAGAAGCTCCTAAGGATCAATTTTTTTATGGGCTTACAAGGTACAGAATAATTGTATTATTTATTGATATTCACATTGTATATATGCATCAGTTTTGTATCGATATGCAGAAATAAAACAATTTCATAAGAATTTTTTAACACTGTTTACTGCTATTTATTAAACAGAATTCTAGCTTTCATCCCCAGTGAAGCAATGTAGCAAATGTCCACTTGATTTATCTATTCCTTTCATAAATATTTCTTAAGCACCTACTATCTCCTTGTCTCTGGAAATTCAACATTGAATAAGATGGCCAAATTTTTTATTTTCTTATAGTGTATATTCTAGCATTGAAAGAAGAGAAATAAAATAAACAAATATACATGCTAACAAACCAACAAACAAGAAAAATAGCAGAGAATATATACTATGCATAGTATTTTAAAATGGTGATGTAAATATCTTGTTAATGTCTTTAGATTTAGTGGTTAGTAAAGACCTCTTTGAGGTGATATCTAAGCTAAGATATGAAGAACAAAAAGTAACCAGCTGTAGTAACATTAGAGATAGAAAGAGGGAGGGTGTTGGTACATTCCAGTTCAAATAAACAACTAACTCCAAGTCTTTTATTCAAATAACAAAATAAGGCTTTTGTGGCTAGACTATAGTGAGTAAGGGTAAGGGTGATATCACGTGAGCTCATGAACATGGGCAGGGAAAAGATTATAAAATCTATATAGGACTTTGTAAGCCAAAAGAAGAACTTTGGATTTTATTTTGAGTTAGCAAGTCCTTACAAAAACTTGAACTGGAAAGTGACATTGGTACAGGACAGAGATAGTTATTTCTGTTGGACTGACATGAGACTGTTTTTTAGAGAAGAGAGAAAATGCTGTATCTCTTTTGCACTTGGTAAAGAGGATTAAAATCAATAGTGTTCACAGAATAGAATTGGGGATAAACAAATGTGGCAGAGTTAGAAAAGAGTCCTCCCACCCACCACACATACACATAACCTAATCTCTTAAATCTATTGCTCACACTGCTGCTGGAGTAAAGTCTCTAAAATACTAATCTGAACATGCCATTTCCCTTCTTTCCTTTAATGATTTTCAAGGTCATAGTAATCTTGCATAGCATACCTATCTAGCGTTCTTTCTCAATCCCTTACTCCTTTTAGCTCCAGGCATACTGATCTACTTGAAATTTCCTATGTTTTCTTGGGTTCTGGTGCCCTTTGGCTTATTACTTCCTTTGCTTGAAATGCTTTTCAGTATGCCTGCTCTTAACTCGGCACAGATGAAAGCCTTCTTTGACTACCCTGGCTCCTAAAGATAATATTCACTGTATTTAATGAGAAGTATAACACAGGCACCAACCAACCAGAATGGATGTTGGCTACAGAGATCGTATCTTTAAAACCATTAAAGTAAGGCTCGGCACATGCTTAACAGTATATCACTATTTGTTATGATATGGAGAAAAAACAAATACAAATATTTGATTGTTATGTCTTATGGGCAATTTCATCTTAGATTTTTCTATTCTTTTAATATAATATTTATTTTGCAGTATAAATGAATAGCTGAATCATATAAATGTGTCATGACTTTTGTGGGGGAGTGTGAATTAGATGACAAGAGGAGTGATCTAACCAGAACTGAAGGTTTATATCAGTGGCTAGGCAGAGGGAGTGTTGTGTTAGATTATGGGGCTTGAATTTTCAAATAATAAATTTGAATTTGTTACAGTAAACAACAGGATATCTTTGTAAGGACATGAACATAGAGGATTACAATCTGTAAATAGTGCTTGAAAAATATAAATTTGGCAGTGGTATGGAGAGTGGATTCAAAGGCAAAGATACTCAAGACTAGGAATTTTGTTTGTAGATTGTCGTGATCTTGCAAACAAGACCAGAGTAGTGAAAGCCAGAATCGACACATTGATTGCTATTTAAAACCATACTTTCTTAGTAGAGAATGAGAAGAAAAGAAAACTAAAAGACAAATAAGAATATGGCCAAATAGGATATGCAATTTTTATGCATGCACCTATACTAAATAGTTAACCACTTAGAAGCTTCATTTCCTTTACTCAGAGTCAAATAATTGTATTAGGAATGAGGCAAAGATTAAGAGAAAAGAGATACACAATTTAAACAAAGCTATAAGGATTATCATTATGGAAGGGACTATAGTTTTTCAGTTACATATCTATATGATAGAGTGTAATCATCTTTGATCTCTCTCTCTCTCTCTCTCTCTCTCTCTCTCTCTCTCTCTCTCTCTCAGTGGCCTCTGATCTGTAATATCTACAAGATATATACTACGTTTTATGATGAGTTCTTCAGGCGAGAAGGTAAATCTGAGAATTTGATAAAAACTAGAAAAGTATTCTTTCTGGGTAAATATTGTAGACTCCTAAATATTGGTAGAACTAATCTTTAAGAATGTTTTATATGTTATTTGTAAACTCTAAGTGTTTTGGGTTAATAAATCCAATCAAGTTTCCAGTTTTATAAGTTGACGGTTTCTCTGAGAAACCAGGTGCTGGAATTTTTCACTGTCAAATGAAATTGTCTAAGCCAATGTATATGGATTTTATAAATCAGACAGTAGAAGAAATACTCCTAACTGTATATGATTTTTTTGATGAAGTTTAATCAGCTGCCTCTTTAAAAATGTTGGAATGTTCAGCCAATGTCACCAAAAGGATATATAAAATAGTCTATTTGTACAGAGTTCATAAAGGAGTGAAGAAACTTAGTGAAATGACTCTTCAAAATTTATCAAGGCTAAAAGACAGATTGACAAGTGGTGGACTTACTTGCAAATGTAACAGTATCTCAATTGTCAGAATGCCTTAGATGTGAGGTTGTTGAAATTCAGTCTCACTTGTCAAAAAAAGAAAAAAAAAACAACTTGAGAAGTATTTGTATTCTTCATAAGTTTATCAAAGTCTGGATATTTTTTTCTATTTTTTGTCTGTTTTTCTTTTAAAAATTGAATTTCATCCTAGTAAAAATTCCTAGTAAACACTTTTGGGCAGTTGGTAGTGGTATGATGCCAACATGTAAATCTTGCTTCATATTTTCTTTGGGAAACAATTTGGGAATATAGAAATATAATTATAAACCATTATAACTTGATGCATATTCTATTTTTAAGAAGTCTATGTTTCCTTTGAGGTCCCCTGTGTTTAATGGCGAACATTGGCAGTAGACATAAAATAGTGTTCTTTCATATACTTAAACGTTCTGAGAGACATGCTTTTTTTTTCTATATTTTTAAGGCCTGAAAATACATTTGCATACAGTAGAATTAGAAATCTGAAATGAGTGTCTAGGTTTAGCATTGGTAGTTCAGATATCCCCCCATTGTAGGCACTTCTATGCTTCTGGGAAGGATTCCAGAACTACCAATTATATCAAAATATGTTTTACTAAGATAAAGTGAGACATATAGTATGAATCCCATGATGTGTATAAAATCTTTGCCCTTTTTCTTCTATGTGCTCCTTTAAATAAATCAACTTAAACTTCTAAAAAACAGAAAAAAAAAACAAACATTTCCCAGACTTGGTGAAATGGCCTCCTCGCTTATGATGGCAAGATGTTAGGAGAATGAATTGTTATTTGCTGAGGTTTGTTTAATAATTAAACTAGAAAACTCAGAAGATTATTTTTACACAGGAAAGAATAAAAAGCAAAATCCACACATTAGCTCATTATATTAGAAATATTGGCATGAAGCAATTAATGATAGTCACATACTCTGAAATAGAGCTTTGTAAAATAAATGGGAGAAGATAAAGGCAGTGACTATTAATAATAAAAATATTCTTATTCTTTTTCTCTGAAATTTAAATGAAAATTCAAATGCCATTTTGAGTGGAATTGTTTAAGTCTGTTAATATTCTGAAGAAATTTCTTGAGTTTATGGTAAAACCTATGTAAAGTAGAATTAGAAGTCGTTTATAATAAGTGGGTGTCTAAGGACTGTCTTTTTATGCAACTAAATTTGTTCTGAGTTAGAGAAAAGATAAAGAGAAGTTCAAGCTAGAAATAATAACAAGAACAATGGCCATTTATCTATCCTTCCAATGGACAAAAGCAATACAAAGTATCACATTTCAATGCTGAAAACTCCGGGGAACAGTATCCTACAGAAGCTGAAAACTTACATTCTACTACAAAAGGAAATATTATAAATTGTTTTCCTATGCATTTAAATTCCATTTTTAAATATTATAAAGGAATCTAAGTAGAAATAAATGAATAGAAAACACAATTTTTTTGGTTTCAGTTTTTGATTTAGTAAAATAATTTTCCGATCGTGGGAAGAGAGCGAAGTACATAACAAAACATAAAATTCAGCTTTTTTAATCAGAAAGTCACATTTGCCATATGAGTTTACTTGCTTTAAAATATTCAAAAGGGCAGACCAAGAAGACAGTAAAAGTACTAATAAAGTGCAATTCAATGATGTAGTCAGAACCACATTTATTATTCAATCTTTATATTAAGCCACCATGTTTATTGAATTTTGGTAGGAATATGTAAAACAAATTTTGAAAAAAGAAAAATAATTTATCCTAATTAGCGACGCTTGAAATTTAAATTAGACTTGTTCTGAAAGCATTGCTGAATTTACCTGTAGTTGCCTATACTTAAAAAATGTTTTATAACACACCCATGAGTTTATACTGTGTTTATTAATTTACACACATATCACACTCAATAGAAACCCTAAAAATGTAAGATTCCTTCCATCTCTATATTATTCTATTTGTGAATATTTTTGTGTGTGTACATAGTGGAATATGTTCCTAGAGAAATACACATGTTGGGTCAAGTGTTTCTATGATGCTGACTCACAGCCATCTGACTATAGACAAATTTCTTGAATATTCCTCTTTACAAATATATCAGAGGAAAACAGGAGCAAACTCCATGTCCAGGTTCTCTGTAATTGAACTTTCATTAGGTATGAGACATAAAGGTTGTTAGCTAAGAGACTTCATTTTCCACTGGTAAAGTGACCAACTATTCCAATTTGCATGTGAACAAAGGTTGCCTTTCCTGCTAATATGGAACTTTCAATGCTAAAACTAAAACATCTTAGAAAATTGAGATGTTTGATGTGGAGGGCTGAATTCTAAGATGAACATTAAGACTTTGGTATACACACCCTGTATGATTCCCACTCCTTGAGTATGGTCAGAAATTGTGAATGAGATATCACTCTCATGATTAGTTAATAAACAGTTGACTTATAGTTAATCACAGAGATATTATCTTGAATGGGCATGGCCTAATCAGGTGGGCCTTAAGAAAAGGTACTGAGACATTTCTGGAAAAAGAGATTTTCCTCACAGCCCCAAGAAACTGAATTCTTCCAACAACCAGTAAGCTTAGAGGAGGAACTTGAGCCACAGATGAAATCACAGCCACAGCCAACATCTTGATGCCATATTGGTGAGACCCTGAGCAGAGTACTCAAGTAACCTGTTTCTAGACATCCGAACCATGAGAACTGTATTTTTTAAGCCACTAAATTTGTGATAATTTGTTACACATCAATAGAAAACTAATAGTATTGGTTTTCTTTCTCTAGCATGGAATAAAATTTATGAACGATTTTTTGGACCTATACAAGTTCATTTATATTGAGTCTTAACATTATCTATTTTAAGAATCAAATGCTTGATGAAACTATGACAGAGCCAATTTTCCTGCATAGGCAACCATCTGTAGGAAGGAGATGTAGGATGAGCAGACAGTGCCAGGAAGGAAGTGAATGGGAATGGTCTCTCAGTAGGCAAGAAATGAATGGCCTCTCATCTGGAGAGGAAGGCTCTATTAGACTATACAGCAGGGAGGGGTGGCAAAATGGAGCACATTTTTATTAAGAAATGTAAAGTTCAGTGATTTTTAAACTCCTGTTAGTGACCAATCAATGGGTTGGAAATCAATTGAGTAGGTTGCAACCAGCAATGCAAGATGCAATAGCCTAGAATAGTACAGAAAATAAGCAAATATTTGTGAAATTTTTGTTTCAACTTTATCTATATTCATTTTTTCTATTTATCTATCTATCAAGGTATGATGTAAAATAATTCTCTTACAATTTTGAATAACATTGATATAGTGTAATGGCTTAGAACAGGACTTCTTAACTCTGGCTATACATTAGAATAATTTAGGGAAGTTTGTTTTTGTTTTTGTTCTATTCTTAATGCCTCAGTGCCATCACAAATTTGATTAAAAGTTCTGGGGATTGGACCTGGTCATCTACACTTTTGAAAAGCTCCCCAGGTAATCTTGATTGTAGTTAAATTTGAGAACTACTGAATTAAAGAGCACGGGCTTTGGGATTTGTACACTTGGGCAAAGTACATAATTTAATTAATTAATTAATGAAATTAAAAAGATAGTTTTATTGAGATATAATTCACACACTATCCATTCATTTAAGCATACAATTCAATGTTTCTTTTTTATGTATTCACAGAATTGTGCAAATATAATCACAGTCTAATTTTAGATAATTTTGTACCCTTTATTTTTTTAATTAAATTTCTTAAGGTGACATTGGTTAATAAAATTATATAGACTTTATGTGTACATTTCTATACTATATCATCTGTTTATTGCATTGTATGTTCACCTCCCAAAGTCAAATCTCTTCCCATCACCATGTATTTGATTCCTTTTACCCTTTTCTACCTCCACCTTTCCCACCTTTCCCTCTGGTAGTCACTAAACTGTTGTCTGTGTCTATGAGTTTTTGTATTTTTGTTTGTCTTGATCATTTGTTGCTTTCAGTTTTATAACCCACATATGCATGAAAGCATATGGTTCTCAACTTTTTCTGTCTGACTTGTTAAGCTTGACATGATAATCTCAAGATTATCACAAATGGCTGTATTTTATCTTTCTTATGGATGAGTAATATTCCATTGAATTTATGTACTACATCTTTTTACTCAATCATTCATCAAAGGACACTTCAGTTGTTTCCATGTCTTGGTCACCATGAGTATGCTGAAATGAACATTAGGGTGCATATGTCTTTATGGATAAATGTTTTCAGATTTTGAGGTAGATATCCAGAAGAGGAATTACTGAGTTATATGTGATTTTATTCTTATTTTGTTGAGGAACCTCCATACTTTCACCAGCAGTGTATAAGTGTTCCTTTCCCTCCACAACCTCTCCAACACTTGTTTTTACTTGTTCTGTTCATAATAGCCACTCTAACAAGTGTGAGGAGGTATCTCATTGTGGTTTTTATTCACATTTTCCTAACAAATAGTGAAGTTGAGCATCTTTTCATATGTTTGTTGGTCGTTTGTCTTTTTGGGAGAAGTGTTTATTCAGGTACTCTGCTTACTTTTTAATTGGATTGTTTTTTTCTTGTTATGAGTTGTATGAGTTCTTTGCATATTTTGAGTATTAGCCCCATATTGGAGTTATTGTTTGCAAATATCTTCTCCCATTTAGTTGGTTGCCTCTTTGTTTTATTGATGTTTTCTTTTGCTGTGTAGAAACATTTTAGTTTGATGTGGTCCCATTTATTTATTTTTGCTTTTATTTCCTTTTCTTTTGAGGTCAAATTCATAGAATCCTCTATAAGACCAAGAGTTTAATACTTGTGTTTTTTTCTATGTAGTTTATTGTTTCAAGTCTTATATTTAAGTCTTTGATCTATATTGAGTTAAATCTGTTGAACGATGACAAAAGAGTGCATAATTTTAAAGAGCTCCAGTTTTCACATTTGTAAAATTGTGGTAAATATAGTACCTACCTCATCAAGGTGTCCTGAGAATGAAATAGGGAATAATTAGGAACATAACCTAATTTGTAGGACAGAGTAATAACAGTGCAGTAAACTGGTACTTGTTATTAATCTATACAGTATTTCAAGAATGGTTACAAATTGTTGAGAAGATGTGTAGGACCACACCTACAGAGTTTTAGATTCAATGTCATGAGGCTCAGGACCTATGTGGCGGAATTCAAAATTATGCCCTCCAGGGAAGTCACATTGTTTCTGACAGGGACATGATGCTCAATGTGGAAAACCAAAGATTAGGTCAAGCACCAAGTGCCACCCAGCAGGTCTATGGCCTGCCCTCCACCATGGTTAGGAGCTCCTAATCTTCTCCTTCTCCAGGTGAGACTGCTTATTCAGTGAAGTGTGAGAGTCACCTCGGCAAACAGTCTCTCTTAGCCACTTGGCTGATGACCCACCATTCCACCTTGAGACTCAATTGAGATAAGTCTTCAACATGTGCTGAACACTGCCAATGCAGGGAAATGCCAATATCTTCTCTTTGCCTTTCTGTGTGTTAGAGTCTGGGTATCCTTGGCATTCTGTGGATGTCTGGATTCACTGGAAAAAAATATGATGTATGATTGTTTAATTCCCTCAATATCCAAACAGGTTCTACTAAATCATCATCTTTTTCTTTTTCTTTTGTGTGTTCCTCTTTTAAAAATATAAACTGAACAGGTGTCATGGTACATTCTCATGGGAGAAAAACATGAATGCTGTCTTAGAACACTGCTATACACACAATTAGGATAGATAAATTGTTTGAAGGATAGAATCACACAAGGCAGGATAAGATGCAGCATATCTTGGCATAAATTTCACATGGCTCCAGTTCCCTAAAGTTACATTGTCTACATATGATGGGGCCCTGCTAGATCTGAGAAAATAGTCAGATATTACAAAATAGTGAAAAATTTTCCATATCCCAAGTTTTTATCTTTGGACCTATTTCATGTTTCTGAAAGACTTTGTGTTAGAAATCAATGCATTTTTGCTTTATAGGGAATGTTTACAAACCTGTGCTCTATTAGTTCTTGAACTAAATAAAGCACTGAAAATGGCCACAGCCTCATCTGGGGACATAGTGACTTCTGTTTTCAAATACTCCATGAAGCTCAAGTCTTTAGTGCTTTCCTAGTACTACACTGTGTGCTAGGCACTTTATAAGCTTTAACTCACTTAATTTTTGCAGCAATCAAGTAAGATAGGCATTATTATTATTTTCATTTTGTAGATGAAGAAATGAGGCTTAGAGTAGTTAGGTAATGTGTACAAAGTCACAGAGTTAATAAGTTGCAGAGCTGAGATATAGTATTAGTCAAGATTCCCTCGGGGTGGGGAAACAGAACAAATAGGATGTGCATTTTTATAAAAGATTTATTATAAGGAATTAGCTCAGGCTGTTATGATGGTTGATAAGTCCAAATCTGCAGTGTGGGCAGACAGGCTTGAGACCCAGGAGAGCCAATGATGCAGATAAACTCTAAAGGCAGTCTGCTGGACAATTCTCTTTTGCTCTGGAATGATTTAATTAATAAATTAATTAGTTATTGTTGTTTTTCAATTTAGGCCTTCTCCTGATTGAATGAGGTTTATTCACATTATGGAGGATGATGTACTTACTCAAAGTCCACTGAATTAAATGTTAATCTTATCAAAACAACCTCCAAGTTCACACATAAAATTAATCATCACAAATGTCATCCCAGGAAGTCTGACTACAGAGCTTGTAACATTTTTGAACATTTAATATACAAATGTCTATTATTGAAAATTTCCAATGTGTTATTTAAATTTCATAACAATCTTATGAGGTCAGTACTGTTATTCTCCTTATTATACAAATAAAGAGAATGAGGTTCAGAGAGATTAAGAATCTTGCATATAATTACACAGAATATAAATGTTAGAGCTGGAATTTGAATATAGGTTTTCTAAATAAAAATTCTGCTTTTCCTCTTTTACCAGATTGTCTCCATGGTAGTTTGAAGTGATAGGAATTTTTTTAATAATAAGTAGTTGAAAAAATGCCAATTTTGTAAATAATCTATAGGTGATTCAATGGTTATATATTTATATCTATATCTATATCTATATCTACATCTACATCTACATCTTTATCTACATCTATATCTATCTATATCTATATTTATATGTACTGCTTTCCTTTGAGAAATCTCATGTTCTTTGTTACACTCTGGAGATAATAATAAAAAGTTAATACGTAGCGAGCATGTACATGTTCATTACCCTTCTAAGGGTTTGACATGTGCTATGATTGTCCCTGTTTTATAGACGATGAAATTGAGACATAGAGATGCAAGTGGCAGAGCCAAGACTCAAACCCAGGCAGTTAGATTTTGGAGCTTTGCCTTTTCATTCCAACAATATACTACTTCTTCTAATAACACACAGTTTTTCAGAATTACTACTAATAGTAAGCATAAAAAGTTGAGACATTGTATTTTCTTCAAATCTGTAAAAGGTACAGATCTATAGTAAAGGAAAAGAGAGGCTTCAAAAATATAGCTAAAGCTCATAGGCAACAAAAGGGGTGAATGTAAAATGTATATAATATTAGATAAAGATTTCATATATCTAATTGACAGTGAAAAAGTAGATGTCTCAGTTCTGGAGATATTTGAAATTATATAATGAATTAGACAATAGTGCAATTAGGAAAAAGTCCTTAATTGTAAAAGTAGAGGAAATGATTCTATTTGTAAAATTGAAAGATCTGAGTTTTTTTGTAATGTGTCTTTTATTTGGACATTTATATAAATTTTTAAAATTAGTGATTTTTTAATATTTCACGGGTTTTGAGACCTTGTATTGGAAGTCTATGTAAGCCCTCTCTATTCAGTGCTCTTCTGAAGATTATTATATATATTGATATTTTAGTTCAGGTCAAAAATTTAGTTAAATATGAGAACATTTAGTTTAGAAAAATAAATAAAGAGAATAGATGGAAATTATAAAGTCCATCACAGTCAAACTCTGTCTCTGTATACTTCTTGACTTCTTTGATCTTCAATAATAACATTATAGTATCCATAGTCAACATTGTTCCCATCTGTTTATATACTGTGTGGAAAATTGATACACTTTGGAACCATGGAGAAGTGCCTATCCCCTGCTTTTAATATATGAATGGATAAATATCTTCTTTACATGTTATTTGCATATTTATTTTGAATATGTGTACAAATTTCTCTCGCTCATACATGCCTACATAAATACACATGCACACACACACACACACACACACACACACACACACACAGAGTCACCAAATCAAAAATATATCCAGAATGGTAAACAAAAATAATAGATTAATGGCATGGGAAAGAAAAATTTTGGAATGAAGTATTTTTTTTTTCAGTATAGGCTACTTTGCTCATAAGGAATTGACTTCAGATATTTATATGAGTCTCCATACCCACTGGGCTTTCATAGACTTTCCTTTCAGTAACTCTTATAATATGGAAAGAATATAAAATCGTTAAATAACACTGTGACCTTAATAAACACCACCAAAACATTTCATTGAGGAAAGAGAAATATTGAGGTACAAAACAAAACAAGAAGCTCAAATCAGATGCTGTAGAAAGAAAGGGCAGAAACCCATATTCTTAGTGAAAATCCTGGAATAACAGCACATGATTTGGTACTCTCAAGTTTTCAGTCCTTAGAAAGATGAAACAATTACCCTCTTCCACAGTTTTAAACTGTAACATTTCTTGCTGTTCTAGCTCTTTGGGACTAATGTCATTTATTCATGTGGGTATGTACTTATGTATTTGCTATTATATTTGTTTTTTTTTTTCATTATTTCCTTCCTGGTGTTATAAGGAGGTATTCATCTGAGGGAAAATAAAGAGACAAAAATAAGAAGGAAAAATTAGAAGGAAAAGAGAGAGAGTTGTGGGGGAGGGAGGGATGAAGGAAGGAAAGAAAGAAGAAGCCAATCTAATAAGGAATGTTATTGTAGATGACAGAAGCTTAGTAATGCTTGTTCCCAGAAAACTCTTTAAAGCCTCCAGAAGTGATAACACCATATTTTGTAATGCTAACAATGTGCTTCTAACTATGTGAAGTGACACAGAACTCAGACATTTCATAGAGAACCCCCTAATGTGGGGATTCTTGTTATTAACAAGGTCTGAGTATTTTCTTTAAACTTTGTAAGTTAAAGATTTTTTTAAAAGGTACGTCACACAAAAACAGTATTCCATTTGGAGAACTATCGTTAATGAGATTCTAAAATTACTTATTCCATTGTAAAAGGCATCAGGCTGTACAAGGGAATTTATTTCTTCTTTTTTCTCCTTTTCCCACCCAAGAAAGCAGCAACAATAAGAGACATTGTTTTTAAATTACTTTAGCTCTAATTATACAAGTAATTGCAGCAACTTAATATTTTATATTAGCTCCAGGTATATTTGATATTAAATATTAAGATGCTAATGTTAAATATTAAGAGGCAAAGATACCCTAGTGAGGTTCCTTTAGAGGAGATACATATGAAGGAGGAATATGCTATAGTATAAGTTATGAACTATTCCAGAAATTCTAATGTAAACTATAGCCAGCACAGAGTTTACCATAGAATAACTAACTTTAGGGGAGATCTAAGCTAAAGAAGAATCTCTGTTTCTTTTCTACCATATTGAGCTGTTAACTCTTTTCATATAACATTGTTGTCCCTTTTCTTTGACAAACCACAGGGAACCTTGTGATAAATAGCCTCCCCCAGTCTGGATTCATGGTTTCACCTTTGTTTTCAATCCTCTCTGAGGACTTATAAACAAAGGATTTCTCATATTTGACAATACTGCCTCAGACATTTGAACCACACTATTAGAGGTTTCTTAATTACTCTTAAGATTTGAGACTTGCTGGCTGAGGGAAAATGGACAGGTAATTGGATTCCTCCCATCTTTTCAAATATAATACAAAATTCTAATATCTCATTTTTTAAAAGCATGTCTATTTGGTCAACCAATTCAATCTCAACTACTACTCACACCATCCACACCATCTTAAAATTTAGATAAGCATATTACTAACCACACAAAACAACACTGTTTACAAGCCCAGGGTCATAATAGAATTTACTGAAGTCTAAATATTATGATGCTATAGCAAGTAGACATACCTAATACAAAAATAAATTTTGATTTATATTCTCATTCTCTTTGTCTATGTACTTTCGACTCTTTGAATCTATAATATTTGAAAATATATGAACAGTCACAGAATATTTGGTCAACCACTACAGAGGTATGTGTATATTAAGGAAATCATCTGTGAGAGAAAAAGACACACTGATAGAAGCAAAGTTCCAGTGACAAAGAGAAAGATAAGAAGAAAATAAGTTAAAAATTAAATTTCAAAGTAGCCAAAGATCATAGTTCACTCCTTCCTGTTCGCTTCCATTGTTCCTAAATTTATTGTTCAGGAAATCTCATTCTGTTAGAATGAAAAAAAAAAAAAAAAAGGAAAACAAAATTGAAAACAATTGTGAATTTTCTAAGGACTCGCAACACTATTGAAATTCAAGTTTCCATTTCAGATACAGTCTTACTGAGTCCAAAACACTGCAATATTTTATATAGCTGTATGAAGGAGAAACATCATGGTTTCCGCACACACATCCTGCATGAAAAATAAATCCATTAATAAAAGTGTTAGAGAAATTCTTCCATAGCCTGTGTGGAGGCCACATACTGTAGTATTGTCAAAAATAATGTATTTTATACTTTTACCAACAGGGAGACAGATTAAATTCAACATAAAATTGGAAATTTATGCTTGGTTGAGAAAAACATCTATGTGTGAAAATGCCCAGTGAGCTCCGATGAACACAGAAATCATTCTACTCTGTAGCACCCTGTGCTGGGGAATGAAGGGCTGGAATCTGGACTAGTCTACAAAAAGGAACACCTGAGGTTCCCCTTCAGGAAAACTTTAATCTTCTTGAGATTTCAGGGAGATAAAGATATTAGTAAGTGGCCAGATGCTGGTGTTATAAGCCAGATTGTCTTTGCTTTACAAGTAATCTGTCTTTATTTGAATAGCTGGCAAATACTTTCCTGAGAACTGTCAGGGCAATTCTGGAAGTGTTTATGAGTGACACATTTTATTCATCAAGAAATTAATGAATAATATCATTATTGTCAAACTAAGCTACACACAGAAAACCACAATGAAGTAGAAGGAATTTGTTCCCTCTGTAAACCTTTTCTCTTCTTCTTCTTCTTCTTTTTTTTTTTTTTTCCCTCACATGGCTTTCTTTTGTTGTGGTAATACACAATTCGACATGCCTTGTAAAAAGTGCTGTGAAGAGGATTGGGGATTAGTTCTCATAAAAAAAAAAAAAAAACTGTAGAGAATCCTGCAAGTGACAAAATAAGTAATGAGACATGCTAAGCTGTATTATTACTACCATTACCGTTTGGGGGGCGATTTGAACTCTGGCGCTGTCCCAGTGGCATGGGGGGATGGTAACAACACAGAAGTGCAAATAGCATTTTTTTCCGGTTCTTCTCCACTGATGCAGCAGAGAATTACAAGTCAGTGAGATTTAGAAAATGTATTTTAGGAGATAAGCCATGCTAAGGAAGGCTGTAGCCCTTTGGAATTTGGGATTTGAACAAATAAAATATAGAGTACACTCTAAGGGAAGAGTGGGTTCTCAGTGAAGAGAACTGCAACCCTGCAGAAGTGGGAAGGTCTGTATGTATTAGGACCGAGATGGGTGGTAACAAAGGCATTTCTAGATGATTGGCATGTGAGGTCATTTTAATTGACACTTGGCTGCTATATAACTCTTTACCTACTGTGCATGTGCTTACCCAGAATTCAGTTTGTTATAATTAGATTCATGAACTTCCAGGCATAAACATGGTATTATAATGATGGTATAATGAGGCTAAGGTTGTGGGCAGGTTAGGGTAATATCTTCTGTGCAAGTGTCTGTGGCCAGATTAAATTAACTATAGGTTTATGGACTCCAGTCCTTCATCTCTCAGGATGCAGGAATGATTCTTTAACTAAAAATGGGGTATTCTTTGGGCAGTCTCTGGGCTTCTCTGGGCTGGGCCTCCATTACTTTGTCACCCTGTCACTCATGTCTGACTAGGTACTTCTTCAAAATTTGTAAACTGTATATTGTGCATACAATAGCAAATCTATTTTAGATGAGTCAGACAATCTCCGTTGTGGAAAAAAATAACTTTTAAATGGTACATGTATTCTTTGCTGATTAGAGAGTACAAGTTTCTGGAGTTTTGGAAGAAGAAACAATGTGATTGATAACATAAGTTCACAATGATTGGGCCCTTCAATATTACTTCGAATTTTAATCTAATGTAAAGGAAAGGTTTGGAAAATAGAAGGGTAATGTGAATTGTTAAGTCATTGTTTGCCAAAGTTCCTTACATATCACTTGCTACAGAGAAGTATGCACTTTTCTTTGTTGATAATAGAAACGGTGAGCTTGGATTTTAAATAAAATTTTTCATTACAAGAAAATGGGGCTCCTTGGAAAAATGGCTAATTCTAGGATTGGGTCACAGAAAGTATTAAATGAGCCTGGAACATCTTACTATGAAAGAAAGTAAGAAATGCTCAAAATTATTGAGGACTTTCTGAAAAAAAAAAAAAAACATAAGCACCACCTTGAAGGATCTTTTAATGTCCAATGTTGGAATAATTTAAGCAACAAAATATATAATGATAGTAATGGAATATAACCTGTAGAATAAAATAAATATCCAGTAGTCCGTATTAATAAATGTGAATAATTAAATAAAAATAAATAGCAAAGAAAAAAAGCTGTTTTTTAATATAGAATTCCAATTGATAAATGGAAAAGGAATAATAGAAATAGGAAATTGTCATTTGGTATGTAGTAATTACCATAGGCAAAAACTATCAATGTATGCTAAAATTAGTAGTCAAAAATATGAGAAAGGATATTTGCATAATACTTATCAATTACAAAGAGAAAAATAGCAATTTTACAATGGAGAAAGCCGAGAGACACCACCTTAACCAAGTAATCAAAGTTAAAAGTACCATAAGACACGTCAGTGTTATATACCTTCTGATATGATGCATTGAGAAGAGCACAGTCTTAACTTCTGTAGAACTACCATCAAAAGTGTATAACCTGATAATAAACATAAGCAGATACCTGACAAATCCCAGTTAAGCAATATTTTACAAAAGAACTGTCCAGTTTCTTCAAAAGTGTCCATCATTGTGATGGACGAAATAGTGACCCCACCACCAATTCATACGTTGAAGATTTAAATTCGTAGTTTAATGCCCTCTAAAGCGGTAATTAAGATAAAATGGAGTTTTATTGGTGTGTTCTAACTTAATATAACTAGTGTCCTTTAAAGAAGAGATTAGGACACAGAAGGCACAAAGGGAAGACCATATGAAGACATAGGAGGAGTCATCTACAAACATAGGAGAGATACCTTAGAATGACACATTGATCTCAGGCTTTTAGGCTCCAAATCTGTGAGAAAATAAATTTCTCTTGTATAAGCCAACCCAGTCTGTGGTACTTTGTTATGGTAGCCCCAGCAAATTAATACAGTCATGAAACCCAAAATGAGACTGAGAAATTGTCCCCAATTGGAGGAACCTATAAAGACATTGCAACTGAATGCAATTTTGTAATGCGGGATTGAACCGTGGAACATAAAAAGAATATTAGTGGCCCAATTGGCAATATTTAAATTAGATTGTAGATTAGTTAATAGTGTTGTATTAGTATTAATTTCGTTAAGTGTACTATGGTTATGTAAGACAGTGAAGTTTGGGGAAGCTGGATGGAGGATATACAGTGTTCTTTGTACCATTTTATAAATTTTGCAAATCTGAAAATATTATAAAATAAAAAGTTAAAAATTAAAAAGGATTTTAATAATAAAATATTCTAAAAATAGTATGTTACTTTCAAATATTGTTTGAAAGCTATTGGAAAAATGTAATTTTGTGACTTTTGATACTTGGTTTTTGTCATGTTCCTGAGAAGCAAATAATTATCTGTCTTCCCTGCTCATTCCTCTCTTAAGTCTCTATTTTCCAGGCCTCAATGAGTACTTTATAATATCTCTACAGAAAAGGAATATCCATATCTCACATTTCATTGTACATTTAATTAAATTCCTTTAAGCTTGTCTAGTTGATATCCAGAATACAGTCATGTGACTAAAATTATTACAAAATAATTTATAATTATTAAGTATTGAGAATGCCTCTGCACAATTTCATTCAGCAAATATTTATTGAGCATTTAATATGTGTAAAATCTTGATAGAAAGACAAACAAGAATTTTTTTTTTTTTACACTACAGGAATTTAAATCTAGAAGGTGAGACAGAGAAGAGAAGGGAAGAAAGATAAATTAACTCTTATTGCATATCTACTAAGGGTCTCTAGATAGACACTATTAACTTTAATTTTACAGATTTGAAAACTAAAACTCAGAAATTTTCCTGATGGAAATAAAATATGAGTTGATTTTTAAAGAAAGTTAGAATTGGGGCCATGTTTAAAGGAGAAATTGCATTCCAGGGAAATCATGTGCAATAACTTGGAGACATTGAGATCATGCTGCATTTCTTAACAATTTCAGTATAACTTTAAGTATAGAATTTTTGTAGGTTAGTGGTAGGAGATGAAGATGCTTCAGTAAGCACCCAT
The DNA here is from genome assembly GCF_000325575.1 of Pteropus alecto. NCBI lineage: Eukaryota > Metazoa > Chordata > Mammalia > Chiroptera > Pteropodidae > Pteropus > Pteropus alecto. The sequence goes on from NW_006440131.1 coordinate 302,053, forward strand.
ACAACAAGATATTGTATGCCTTCATAAGAAATTTAAACTTTGCCCTAACATGACAAAAAGAAATTTAAGAATTTTAAGGTGGTAAAGAAAAGATATTGGTTGTGTAAAGATGAATACTTTTTGAATTAGGTTCTCAATATTTTCTTATTTTAAAATATTACAATTTATTTCATCCACTTTCTAACAGGAATTTTAATTAAAGCCATAGAGGGAGACTTGAAAAACATTATTTCATGGAAAGGAAACTCTCTGCCTATTGGACAATATAGAACAATCTCACACTTGACTGCTCCCTGCCATCCAGAGAGCCCCCAGCTAAGCTTAAACACAAGTTCTGAAGGAACTCACACCACTTAATAATAATATAATAAAGGACACAAGTAGTTCTTACTCAAAGATATTTGTGAAGCCCATAAAATTGGATGCATATTTTTGTATGCTATATGTACATTTTTTTCTGGATGATACTCAAAAATTTAAAAAGATTTCTTTTTTAAAATTTATTTTTTATTAAGTTTATTAGGGTAACATTGGTTAATACAATTATATAATTTTCAAGTGTTCATTATCATTTGACATCTGTATATTCTATTGTGTGTTTACCACTCAAAGTCCAGTTTCCTCCCCCTAAACCCTGTATTTGGCCCCCTTTACCTCGTCTACCTCCCCCTCTTCCCGACCCCGCTAGTAACCACTAGTCTATAGTCCTCTGGTAACCGCTAGTTTATAGTCAATGTCCATGAGTCTTTGTTTGTTTGTCCTGCTCATTTGTTGCTTGTAGGTTTATGTCTCACATATAAATGATATCATGTGCTCTTCAACTTTTTCTGTCTGGCTTATTTCGCTTAGCATGATTACCTCGATGTCCATCCATGTTGTCGCAAATGACAGTATTTCATCTCTTCTTATGGCTGAGTAATATTCCATTGTATATATGTACCACAGCTTCTTTAGCCAATCATCTGCGTAGGACACTTCGGTTGTTTCCATGTCCTGGCCACTGTGAATAATGCTGCTATGAACATCGGTGTGCAAAGATCTAAAAGGTATCTAAAGTTATCTGTTACTTCAAAAATACTTATTTCTACTGCAATTTTCAGAAGGTCTCATGTCTACGTATCTGTCTATCTATGTACATTAGTTCACAATTGAGTCATGTTATCTATATAGCTGAGCTGAAATACAGCATATCATTTTGTTATAATAAGAGAATACCTTTAGCTTATTTTTTGATTAAAACAAAAAAAAATCTAAATAAAGAAAGCCAAATGCTGCCTAGATCTAACTTATTCTACTCCTCCCCTTGCATTTTGACATTATCATGGATACCAATAGTTATGGTTAAGCAATGATTTTAACCTCATCTAATAATGTATTCCATAGATAAATTCAAAAATTATATCACATCAATTATCATCATTACTGTAATTTACAGAAAACTTAGGGTAGGTTAAAAGTCTCTGTCTTTATGTATAATATGCTACTTTTTTTATAAGGAATAAGGTGAAATTGAAAATGTGTGTGTATATATATGTATATATAATGAAATATATATGTATGTAATGAAATATATATGTATATATATGTATATATAATATGTATATATAATTGAAAATGTGTGTGTATATATATGTATATATGTATATATATATAATATATGTAATTTGCACATACATATATACATATACCTATATGTTTCCAATAGATAAATCAGAATCTATAAAATTGTTTACCTAGAAGTCAGGTGTGTTGGGGTTAAACAGTGTACAAGAGGTGGAGGGAGGTAATAATCATTGTGGTGCTTCTTGTATACAATAATAAAATCAAATGAACTAGATTAGGGGGGAAAATTCTCTAAAACTGAATGCATATAAAAACAAATGTACATAGCTGTATTTCAAATGAATAACGTAAGCAAATTTAAGGGGAAAAGATGAACTCATGAAGCATTTAAAAACAGTTTTTTGACGATATACTTTCAAACTGAGGAATAAAAGAACTTCAAATGAAATTGCAAATAACTCTTAAACACCTTCTAAAATCATTTTATATATATATATATGATAGATTGATATTCTAAAAAAGAGTTTATATGTATTTTATGATTGAGCAAATATTTAAATGTGTGCTTTAATTTGGAGAGGAAGCATGAATTTTTATTATGGAAGAAGAGATATAACTATGACATAGAGGAAGGCAACAACTATATGAGAATAGACTGGAATTGGAGATATCAGTTTAAACTAGTAATATTTAGCTCTGTCTGTTCAAAGGGCCAAAAAGCAATTATATCCCATATAGCACCCAGATATTAGTTTCTAAATACCAATCCCCGCTAATAGGAATGATGCTCTTTGAAAAAAATTCCTGATGCCTCGATTGACACAGGTAAAACACAGGATGAGCCTGGAATATCCCATTCCAGAAAGTAAAAAAAGTTTTCAAATAATGATGGTACATATCCAAAATATATCTTGAAAGATTTTCTACTGGTCAAATCTAGGACAATTGTAACATCAAAATAAATAAGAACAGCAATGTAATGTAACCTATGGATTTATATTTTTAAGAAAGAGGAATCCATGAGTTCATGCTGATTATAAAGAGGTAGATGATTAATAAATACATAAATTAAGAAGAATGGGAAAGTATTTTCTTACAGTAGAATGCTTATTAATAAATGTGAAGGAATGGTGGTATTGGGGGGTGGAATTACCGTTGTATAACAATCATCATAATGATTTGTTCAGGCAAGAATCATCAGTGAATGGGAACTCTGGGGAAAAGGGGTGAGAGATTGATAAGGAGCAGGATAATGGCATGATCTCAAAGTGTCTCTACAAAGGGAGATTATTAGTTGCAAAGGAAAACTAGTAACTATACAATAGAAAAACCTGACAACACTTTGACCAGGGGACCAAAATTAACATCATCAATATAACACAGATTGTCATTGTGTGCCTCTAGTTGTGATACACTGAGAAGGTGAGGACAGAACATTACATATTATTCTAGCTGTAGATGCAGATAGATAGGAAGGTAGATGACAGATGATGATAGATAGATGATGATGATGATGATGATGATGATAGATGATAGATAGATAGATAGATAGATAGATAGATAGATAGATAGATAGATAGATAGATAGATAGAAAGTACAAATGAAGCAAAATTTAAAAACTTGGAAAATCTAGGTAAAATATATGTGGGAGTTCTCTATATTATTCTTGATACTTTTCTGTAATTTTTGAATTAGTTCAAAAGAGAGATCTTAAATGTTTTTACCAGAAAAAAGAAATGGTTATCATGTTACATAATGGAGGTATTAGCTAACTCTATGGCAATAATCACTTTGCCATATATAAGTATATCAAATTAACGAGTTGTACACAATGTTATTTGTTAATTATTTCTAAATAAAGCTGGGAAAAACCTACATGGGAGACACAATTAAATCTAAGCAATAGCCTCCTCAATAAAGAACTATTTTATATTTTAAAATAAAATGTAAAAACAAAGAAACGTTCATAAGGCACAGAAACAACTTTATTCTCCCACCTTCTCTAATTACATTTGTTAAAAGCAATTTGCGATATAAGTAACCTATGAATATTATTAATTAACTTTAATTATCAGTAATACTTTTGTTTATAATGTTTAGGTTTTTATATAAATTTTGTATAATCATTTTATTTACCTTAAACATTCTTGTGACAGAGACATGCATTTTCTTCACCTTGCAGTGACACAAATCCAGGTGTAAAAAAGGTTCTCTTGGATCTTCAAATGTAAAATGAATGTTCTCATTAATTTCACATTTTCTCATAATTAATTATGTTTTATTGACATTCTCTTTTAGCAGGAATAAAATGAATTAGTTCTCTATTTTAATGTTTTTTTTGTGTAGTTAGGTTTGGAGTTATTTGTAATGCCATCCTATATATAAACTGTCACATTTCATTTGAAAACATGAACTGCTGTCTAGAATCCAGCAAGCATATTTGGCTTTATTCTCTATCTGGTTTATGTATGAAATTTTAAACTTGCTTTTTAATTACATATCTTCAGCTTTCCTCCAAATAGTTTATTGGAACATTCATCTATCTCTGGTGGTAAAGTATCAATTTAATATGAGATAGTGATCAATATTATACATTGGGGAACAAGACTAAGAATTAAGAAAGGAAAAATATGAGCAGCAGAGAATGAGTTACAAATGTATGGGTACATAGGAAGGGCCCTGACCTTGAACCTTAGATACATTAATTTGTTCCATGGTCTTAACACTTCCAACATTACAATATGACTTGCCAAAGTAAGAGTTGTGTGCTAGTATTTATGTTTGCTCCTCCCTCCTACTTTTCTCTGAGACCACCATCTGCTGCGCTAACACATTTCTATGGATCAGAATAAAACTCATAGAACAAGAGCTGAGTCTTTCTATTGACTCCCCAGAATTGGAATCCTCTTTAGCTAACTTTTTATTTTTCAAACCAAATGTTCTGCCTGGAATTCTGAGAAATATATGATCTTTTGTGCCTATCTAGAGAGTTGGTTTCACCTCTGCCTGCTTCATCCCAAAATGTCTTTGTTTCCTCACTGAATCTACAAAATTCTGCATGGCATTTCTGAATATCCATCAGCTTCTTTGACAAGTTCCTAGTTTCCTGAAACTTCTATGATTTTATTCTTTCTTAATATCTTTAGGATTTTTTTTCTACCGCACAGAGGGGGAAATGGTACATAATTTTAGATTCCTAAGGTTTGTTTGTTTGTTTGTTTGTTTATACTTGCCTTGTGTGGCAATAAATTTACTTCCCTTTTCTCCAAGGAGTCATTAAAAAAACTCTACATTTTCATGATTAAAGCAGTAATATTCCCTATCATCCCTTTTAAGATTGCAGGTGGTTATGATACATTTAGTCAGAGGATATTATCCACTGTGGTTCTTACTGATTTTAGCCAACTGCATTACCCTTCTGCTTCGTTTTGTTCTCTCATACCATCCATTGTTCTAACAACATTATTGTCTTTTTTTCTCTTTGCACATTTTTTTAAATGCCTTAGAAAGGAAATTTTATCAAGAATGGGAGGTTCTTTCCTTGCTCCTAAAATATTTGTAGAGTTTTTATTTTTCCCCCTTGACAATCTTTTTGGTCCTAATTGTGAAGTGGGTTAATCCAGCTGATTTAGGTGATCGTCACCTAATTACTATGAAAACCTAATGGAATTTTAAGCACCAGTCCATTTCTGTCTTTAAGTCTCAGGTATTTTCATCATGATATCCAGTTTTATTTTGTATAGTACTTGTCATACAATGCAAATCACAAGGAACTGTGAAGAATAAAATAATGCAAGGTAGGTCATCATCTCAATAGTTCTCAAACTATGGATTTGTCACCTCTAATAATCTAGAAAGATTAGGGAGTGGATGAAAGACATTAAATGAAAACAGCATGATTTTTAGCACATCTAAAATTGCTTTCGCAGGAAGTGAAGAAGCTTGTTCCTTGCTTGGCATCTTAACTGCTCAACTAAACCATGATGCTCTCGACTACCTTGAATTAAAAAACAGCCTTTCAGATGAAATGTGAAATTACTGGATATGGCTATCTAGCGCTTTAGATAAACAGGGTGAAATTTGTACCAGTGGCTTAACAATTGGAAGCCACAACTCTCAAAAAGACCTCCTGCAGTTTCACTTGCATACATTCCTCCCTGCTTCATTTTGGATATCCAAATTTTCAATTGTTTCACAAAGCATCATAGAGTTTTCAGCGTGAAGTATCTGGCTCAATAACTTGGCCTTAATTTGCAGCTCAGCAGACCAGCCCATGATAGGAACAGCTGAGAGTCCTGGGTGCCAGTTAAATCTGCATCTGTGTATGTACACTGCAGCTGATTGGGTTGACCCAAATTTCTGTAAATGCAATATTGCTTTTGAGTGTATAGGCACAATCTAAATGCTCAGGTAGGTATTTGATACCTAAAATCCAGAGAAGTAATATTCCTTCAGCATTAGAAAGGCAACGGCAAATAAATTTAATCAAGATGAAAAGCATAGTATTATTATAATGACTGTAATGTTTTGTACCTAGAAAAAGCCTCTAGTAATTTGTGACTTTGCCATGATGCTGTTATCTTAATATCCTGGTAAGAATACTTATAAGGATATTCCTTAAATTTGCTTAGTTAGCCTGAATATCAACAGAGAAAAGAAGTATATTATTACATTAGAAAAAAAAAAAAGTTCATTATTTTTTTTTTTCCTAACGATTTACTGTGGGGTGAGATTTTGATGGCATTACAGTAACTAATTTGTTATCTTTTTGATACAAGAGGTGAGTGGATTAAACAAGCTAGCTTGCTATATACCAGATAACAGAGAAATTGTATTTTCATTTTTCCTGATTACTATCTATGAAGGTAATTATACTTCTACTTTATACATAATTAAAGTGAAGGTTGATTTAAATTCATTCTTCTCAGTGGTCAAATTATCAAGTTAGTTCTCAACTAATTATTTTCTGTAGTATAGCAGTTTCAGATCCCTATCACATTCTATTTAGCAAACACAAAATAGCTCTGAATTAGAGTTATCACAGCCTGAGACTTTTATGCTATTAATTTGTAGGGGACAAATCTTTATATGGATGATATCCAAGCTGAAAATGAATTCTTCTGAAAGAATCCAATTGGTTTTTGTGTTTCTTCATCTAATTCTAAAATCTCTTGCCCATTCACAATCTCTGTTGGTGGTGGGTTTTCCTCCTTTTAATTTAAAGTTGCTTAATTTGTTCAAGTCTAACACAGCCCTGTCATACCAGTGATGTTGAACAATTTATTATTATGCTGGGTGTGTACTGCATAGTTTTTTCAAGTTTATAGGTGTAAGATGCTTATTTTTGGAAACAGGGAAAGCTTCTGCAAATATTGCACAGTAGAAATATGCACATAGTAAAAAAAAATAGTTTTAATCATGGAGAATTAGTGAACTCTCTTTGAAGAGAAGCTCTACTCTCTAATTATGTCCATGAGGCAGGGGACCCACTATAAAAGAGTCTTCATTTTACAAAAGGAACCAGTCACACTGAAATTCCCTTAAGACACATTTTCATGGCGAAAACTGAATACTATTTTGATGACAAATTTTTATCATACACATTCTTCTTCTAGCACCACATCACCTTGCAATACTGGACGACACTGCACTCCTAGGAAACTACGAGATTAAACTATAAAATGAATTTAAAGATAATTGGCTTTGGAAACAGAACTGCTATACACTAATTCTATTGGACATCCCTGATATGAATTATTTCAGCATGAAGTTGCTGATTGTCTTGTTTAATAGTACATAGTGTCTCATTTCTAGTATTTGCTCAAAAATGTTTGCTAAAATTAATCTTTTATACACTGTTCTGAGGGATATGCTGTTATTGTTCTTTTTTGTTTGTTTTTTATTTTGTATTATTGGGCTATGGCCCAATTTAGGTGCTGCAAAATATGTTGGGTGAAGTGATCTTAATTTTCTCCCAGCTCCTACACTTTATGGTGGCCAATATGCATTTTTCCATTCCACTTTCAGTCCCTAATTTTTTTTAAAAGTCTATTTAACCATATCCCCTTCATCCACCTTCTTACTACTGTTAGAAATAATCTTTTGCTTTCGCTTACCCTCTTTTCCTTTATCCTAAGACTAAATTTATCAGCAAATATTACTACTATGACTTTTAGAGCACTTCTTATCTTCACTTCTTTTAAAAATTCTTTTAATGTTTTATTTTAAAGATAATATATGCACACAGTAAAGACTCCAAGCAGCATAAAGTATATATAGAATCTATTGTTGTTGTTGTTGTTGTTGTTTTCTTTCTCTTTTGGCCCTCAGTTGTTTTTTTTTTTTAAATTATCCTGAGAGGCAAATGCTGATTCCAGTCCCTTACGTATTATCCCAGAGATATTCCATTATAAATGACTGTATATGGATAGTTGTATCTTTCTTTTTATTGAGACACAATTCATATAACGTAAAAATTAACACTTTAAAGTGAACAATTCAATGACATTTAGTACACTCGCAATGTTATGCAAGCGCTTAATTAATCCAATTCCAAATTATCTTTATCACCCCTATCAGTACCGAGCTGATTGAGAAGGGAAGGTTTTGGTGGTGAGACGCCCACCACCACAAGTTGGAAGAATGTATGAGGGGTAGACATGAGAATGAAACAGCAGGCACCAACTTTATTGTGGGGAGCATGCTTCTGCTGCAGGGAACGCAGTTTTGATCCCTTAGGGGACCACATGGACTCTACATATATCAGAGTACAATAGTGACATTCCGCCACCCATGGGTAATACCATAAGCTGAATCATGCTTACATAAGTTAGGCGCAGGTACCCTACTAAATTAATGTAATATTCTAAATCCGGGGTCCTATTTCTAGCAGCAAGCCTGGATCACAGCCAGACCTAGGACCCTCCAGGCATGGGACCCACGACCCCTAAAGAAGACCCCACGCCCTTTAACAATTACTACCCATTCTCTTCTCCCCTTTACCCCTAGCAACTACTTATCTGTCTTATCTCTAAATTTACCTATTCTGGGCATTTCATATAAATGAAACATACAAAGTGTATTCTTGCATCTGGCTTCTTTCAATTAACATAATGTTTTTGAGGTTCATCCACATTGTAGCATGTATCAGTAATTAGTTGCTCTTTATGAGAAAATATTCCGTTGGATATATATCCCATAATTTGTTCATTAATTCATCTACTGATGGGTAGATTGTTTCCATTATTTTGCTCTCAGCGTAGTCCTACTATGAACATTCATGTACAACTATTTGTTTGAGTACTTATTTTCAATTATTTTGGGTATATAGATGGCAGTGAAATTGTTGGAGTTTGGGCTAATGCTGTTTAACTTTTTGAGAAACACCAAAATGTTTCTCATAGTACCTGAAAAATTTTACAATCTCACCAGCAGTAAACAAACGTTCCAATTTTTACTAATATTTGTGATTTTCTTTTTTTAACATAAAAAATTATCTAGCCATCCTTGTAGGTATAGAGTGGTATCTCATTATGGTTTTGATTGGATTTTTCTAACAACTAACAATGTCACACATCATTCCACATGCTTATTTCCCCCTTGTTTATCTTTTTTGAAAAAAATGTCTATTCAAGTGCTTTTCCTATATTTAAACTGAGTTATTTGCCTTTCTGTTGATGAGTTGTAGGAGTCCTTTATATATTCTGGATACTATAACCTTATCAGATATATCAAAAAAGTAAAAAGACAACCTATCCAATGTTTCTCTCATTGGATAGGCTGTCTTTTCACTTTCTTGATAGTATCCCTTGATGCACAAATGTATTTAATTTCAATGTAATCAAATGTATCTATTTTTTGTTCCTTGTACTTTTGGTGTCCTATCTAAGAAGACATTACCAAATCCAAGGTCATAAAATTTGTCCTTATTTTTTCTTCTAAGAGTAGTATGGTTTTAGTTTTGATATTTATGTTATTGATCCATTTTATCCTTTTGTATGTGGATATCCAGTTGTCTCAGTACTATTTGTTGAAGAGACCATTCTTTCCTCATTGAATGCCTTTGGCACCCTTGCCGAAAATCAGTTGACCAGGGATGTATGGGTTTATTTCTATCTTCTCAGTTCTTTTCTATTGATCTATATATCTATCCTTACACCTGTACCACACTCTTAATTACTGTTTGTCTATAGTAAATTTTGAAATTGAGACATGTAAGTTCTCCAACTTTGTTTTTGTTTTAGTTTTTTATTGTTTTTTGTTTTTTTTTTTTTTTGCAATGTTGTTTTGGCCATTTGGGTTCCTTGTAATTTCATATCAATGTGGAGAGAGGTTTTTCTATTTTTTGCTAAAATGGCCATTGAAATATTGAAAGAGATTGCATTGAGTCTGTATATTGTTTCTGGGTAACATTTAAATCTTACCAATATCAAGTTTTCCAATTCATGATACAGGAGGGTTTTTTTTTTTCCTATTTATTTAGGTTTTCTTTAATTTCTTTCAGTAATATTCTATAATTTTGAATGAATATGAATTCGACCTCCTTGGTTAAATTTAGTTCAAGATGTTTTATTCTTTTGGATGCTATTGTAAATAGAACTGTTTATTTAATTTTCTTTTTAGAAAGTTTGTTGTTGGTATATTGAAACACAACTGAGTTTTATGTGTTGATCTTGTACCTTGTAACTTTGCAGAACTTGTTCATTAAGTGTGGTAGAATTTTTTTGTGTGTGTGGATTCTTTGAGATTTTCTATGTTTGGAACATATTTTCTATAAATAGAACTAATTTAACTTCACCATTTTCAATTAGGATGACTTTTATTTCTCTTTCTTGCCTAATTCTCTAGCTAGAATTTCAAGTACCTCATCAAACAGAAGTGGCGAAAGCGGGCATTTCTGTCTTGCTCCCGATCTTAGCAGGAAAGTCTTTAACTATTAAAGACAATGTTACCTGTGGGTTTTTCATAAATGTCCTTTATCCTGTTGAGAAAGTTTCATTCTCTTTTTAATTTAATGAATGTTTTAATCATGGAAAGGTGTTAGATTTTGTAAAATATTTTTGGGTGTCAATTAAAATGTCCTGTGTTTTATTTTTTCTTGATTTTATTGATGTCGTGTGTTACATTAATTGGTTTTCTTGAGTTGACCCCCTTATGTATTCATGGGATAAATCCCAACTGATTGTTATGTATAATCTTTTTAATATGCTATTGAATTTGTTTTGCTAGTATTTTGTTGAGGATTGCTATATCTATGTTCTTAAAGAAAATTGGTTTGTAGACTTCTTTGCTTGTGTTGTCTTTGTCTGATTTTCATAGTAGAGTAATACTGGCCTTATAGAATGAATTAGGAAGTGTTTCCTCTGTTTCCATTATTTGAAAGAGTTTGAAAAATATAGATGTTAATTCTTTTTAAAGTGATTGGTAGAATTCACCAGTGAAGCCATCTGGTCCTGGATTTTTCCTTGTTTTGATTTTTTTTTTTATATTACTGATTCAATCTCTTTACTTATTACAGGTCCAATCAGATAATCTGTCTTCTTGAGTTATTTCAGTAATTTGTGTAGTGCTAAGAATTTATCCATTTGATTTAGGTTGTATAATTTTTGGCATACAATTATTTATGGTATTCGCTTATAATCTTTTTTATTTCTATAATGTTGGTAGTAATGACCTCATTTTCATTTTTTTATGTAAGTTACTTGCATATTCTCTCCGCTTTTCTTAGTCATTTTGGCTAAGGGTTTGAAATTGCCTTGATATGTTAAAAGAATCAGCTTGGTTTTCATTGATTCTCTATGGTTTTTCAATTCTCTAATTTATTTATTTCCACTTTAATCTTTAATATTTCTATCCTGCATTTAGCAGTTTAATTTTATTTTATTTT
>NW_006440131.1:318289-324229 GCF_000325575.1 Pteropus alecto
CATTCTTTTTGAGGATTTCAGTCACCTTGCTCTGCTCATCTAGTTGTTTTTTCAATTCCTGAAATTGTTGATATGACTTGTTTCGGAACTCGTTGTTTTTTTTCAGAAGTACCATCCTGAATTCTCTGTCATTTTTCTCTTTCTTCCTGAGATACCTTGTGACCTTGATTGTTCATGGTTTCTAATGGACTATTTCTCCTCCCGAGAATTAATGGAAGTGTATTCTGTTGTTTTTCCAGAAAGAAGATTTATTATATAAGTGTCTCTCTTTAGCTTGCTGCTAAAAAGGCACTTTTCTTTTGGTTTCCTGTAGGCGGCATCTAAGCCTCTTGGATCCCTGCTTTATATAAAGCTTAAATGTCTTTTATTTTCTTGTTGATATTTAATCATATTTACTACTCTCAGTTTCAGTGTCTGTCAGTGTTAGCAACAATTTCAGCAGCTTTTGGTCAGATTCCCCTGGGGCTCCACGGTGGTCAGTCTCAGAAGGTAAGGGGGAGGGGTCATCTGGGTTGGAAGTTGGGGGCTGCAGCTCAGCCTCAGTTTTGAAGTTGAGGTTGGTAAAAATCAACTGTTGTTTCTCTGCGGTCCCGTCCCTCTTCTCTGCTTTCTGCCCTGATGACTGGGCACCGCTGTCAGCTGCTAGACGTTCCGGCACTTCCAGGCAGGCTGGTAATGAAAGTCACCACACCTTCATCCCTCCCTCTCCTTCTGCAAGGAGCTCTGGTGGCTCCAAGAGGCAGCTTCTTTATTTTTCCCAGTCCACTGCCCGACACCCAGGGTTCTGACCTGTGGTAGCTCTTATGTGCAGATCCCATGCTCAGACATGCTGATGTGTAGTTTGGGTGTTTTTTTGGTAGAGATTTAGATATTCAACTCATTATTTTTTCAAGGGGGGGAGGTCTGAGGATGTCTCTCACTCCGCTATGTTTTCTGAAAATCAGTTTACTTTTATTTTATGTTTTGTTCCTTAAGTTGTAAAGTGAGGTATTGATTTGACATTTTATTTTTTATTATAGGTATTTATAGCTATACATTTTCCTCTAATCACTGTTTTTACTGCACCCTACATGTTTTGTTATGTAGTGCCTTAATTTATCTATAATATAATTTTCATCGTGATTTTTTATTTAACTTTTTGGCTGTGAAATAGTGTGTTGCTTAATTTCTACTTACTTTTGAATGTTCCAGTCTTGTTCTATTGATTTCTAGCTTTCCGAGGAAGATACTTTGTATGGTTTTAATCGTTTTAAGCTTATTGAGACTTGATTAGTGTCCCGACATGTACTTTACTCTGGAAATGTTCTATATGTACTTGAGAACAATATGTATTCTGATATTGTTTGTTGGAGAGTTTATATATGTCTGTCAGTTTTATTTTGGTAATAGTGTTTTTCATTTCCTCTACTTCTTTAGTGATATCCTGTCTATATGTTCAATCCATTATTGAAAATGAGGTATAGTGCCCAACTATTATTATAGAATTGTCTATTTATCCCATTAATTCTGTTAAAGTTTGCTTCATTTATATTGAGGCTTGATGTATTATTTGTATGCATTGGATATATTTATGTTTTATCATTTAAGTCATGTGCCAAATGACAATGTTTTTGTCAATGATGGACTGCATATCTGTGTATGGTTCCATAAGATTAAAATTAAGCTGAAAAATTCCTATTGCCTAGTGATGTTATGTCATTATAACATAGCATGGTGTGTTACAAGTTCATGGTCATGCTGATATAAATAAACCCACTGTGTTGCCAGTTGTATAAAAGTATAGCATGCATAATTATGTACAGTACATAATATTTGATAAAAATAATGAATGACTGTTACTAATTTATGCATTTGCTATGCTACTTTTTATAGTTATTTTAGAGTGTACTTTTTACTTATAAAAATGAGTTTATTGTAAAACAGTATGCCTTATTATGACAACAGGAGCCTCAAACCTTTTGTGTTTACTGCATCTTTCGTTTTCATCATTTTTTCTTGTGCTTGATTTAATATCGTTTTGTTTTATTCATCATGACCCCTAAGCATACTAAACTGTTTCCAGTAAGAGGCCACATTAAGTAATTTACCTGGAGATGAAGTTAAGAATTACGAGTGTGGAAAATCAGTGGTGGTTATTGTTCACCAGTCAGAAATGTCTTCTGTCATCGTAGCTATGATCTTGAAGAATAAGAACAAAGTGATAGAAGCTGTTTAATGACCTCATTCATTCAAGGCAATGAGACTAAGAAAAATTTGAGAAGGGCCATATCAGACATGGAGAAACTTCTAACCACCTGGATTGAAGACTGGACACAAAATTATATCCCTCTCAGCACCATGACAATCATATACAAAGCAAAAGCTTTGTGATGTTGAAAGAAAAGTTTCCACCTGACTATGATGTTGAATTTACTGCTAGCTTCAGATGGTTTAAACAATTCAAAAATCGTTATTCATTGCATAATGTGAAATTGAGTGATGAGTTTGTGAGTGCTGCTGTGAAGGCAGCTGAAGAATTTTTGAAAGCTTTAGGTAAGCTGATTATGAAGGAAAATCACATGCCAGAGTAAATATTCAATAGAAACAAAACCTTGCTGTTCTAGAAATGAATGCCTAATGGGATTTTCATCTATAAGGAAGCCAAATCGATGCCTTATTTCAAGACTTTTAAGGACAGGATAATAGTCTTGTTTGGGGACAACACTGCAGGCTACAAATTGAAACCTTTTGCAGTATGGCACAGTGAGAACCCCAGAATCCTTATACATATCAATAAGCACAAAATATCAGTGTACTATAGAAGTAATAAGAAGTCATGTATGACTCAGCCTCTCTTCCAAGATCTCTTCCTGAATTGTGCCAGTGAAATGAAAAGTGCTGTTTGGAGAATATCATGCTCTTCAGAATTTTGATTATTGTTGATAATGTTCCTGGACAAATAATGGTCTTCCTTTTATTGGTAATCTTTGTCTCAATATTAAAGTGGTGTTTCTCCTTTCAAACATCACTTATTTGATTTAACCAATGAATAAAGGAGTGATAGTAGCTTTTAAGACTTGCTACCTGAAGAGGACCTTTGCACAGGTTATTGCTTTAACTGAGGAAGGCAGGGATGCAATTCTAGATGGATTAAAATATTTATGACTTCATCACAACTCTTGCTTGGAATTGGGATGTCACCAAGGAGTGAATGAATAGCATCTAGAAGAAGACACTCAAGAGGATCATGCATGAATTTAAAGAATTTGCCAAGGATGAGGAAGTTGCAAAAATCAAGAAGGCTGTGGTTGAGATCGCAAATAATTTTAACCTGTGTGGATGAGGATAATATTGAGGAGCTCCTGGGGGTGGTTCCTGAGGAATTGACTAATGAGGAATTGATGGAACTGGAAAAGGAACACACAGCCAAAGAAGAGGCAAGAGAAAAGGAAACTACAAAAGAAGAAAAAAAAAAACAATAAAATTCATAGCAAATATAAGTTTAGCAGATGCTTTTGCAGATTTCAATAAGCTCCTTAAAAGTTTGAAAACATGGACTCCAACATCAAAAGTTTTTTCCTTAATAGAGAGGACTGTTCATTGTGTATTATCTGTTTACAAGGAAATCAATAGTGAAAAAAGAAACAAAGCAAAGCACCATGGACATATTTCTGAAAAGAGTGATAAGTCTTCAAGAAAAGCCTCAGGCAGGTCCTTCTGTAGGTATTTCAGAAGAAGACATTATTATCATAGGAGATGACAGCTCCATGTGTATTATTGGCACTGAAGACCTTCTAATGGGATACAAATGTAGAGGTGGAAGACAGTAGTATTGATGACCAATACTCTATGTAAGCCTAGGCTAATGTGTGTGTTTGTGTCTTAGTTTTTAACAAAAAAAAAAGTTTAAAAGTTAAAATAATTAAATAAAAATTTTAAAAATAGAAAGAAGCTTATAGAATAAGATATAAAGAAAAAATATTTTTGTTAATCTGTACAATATGTGTTTTAAGCTAAGTGTTATTACAAAAAAAATAAAGTTAACAAAGTTTAACAGTTTATAAAATAAAAAAATACAATAAGTTTGCACACATGGCTGTTCATGGTTGCATGTTCCAATTACAATTATTTTTTTTTCCCCAAATAAATTCTTTTGGGTGGCAGAAAAAAAGTTATTGTAAGATGAGGTTAATTTATTATTAAAGACAGAAAAATATTTTTTATAAATTTAGTGTAGCCTACGATGTACACTTTTAATAAAGTCTACAATAGTGTACAGAAATGCCTTGGGCCTTCAAATTCATTCATTCGCTGACTCACCCAGATTAACCTTCAGTCCCGCAAGCCCCATTCATAAGAAGTGTCCTATACAGATGTACCATTCTTTAAAATCTTGTAGTTTTACTGTAACTTTTTAATGTTTAGGTATGTTTAGATAGACAAATGCTTATGTTTAAGTTACAATACTGTACAATATTCAGTACAGTAACAAGCCATATAGGTTTGTACCCTACTATACACTTAGGCTAGGCTATACCATCTAGGTTTGTGTAAATTCACTCTATGATATTTACACAGCAACAAAATTGCCTAAAACACATTTCTCAGAATGTATCTCTGTTGTTAAGTGATATGTGACTGTATATAATATTTTTCTATGACTCTAAATATGTTTTTTTTTATTTAAAGTCCATTTTACTTAAAGTCTGATATTTGTATAGATACCCCCAGCTCTTTTTAGCTTCTATTTGCATGGGATAGATTTCCATCTCTTTAAAACTGTGTCTTTGATTCTAATGTTAAAGTCTTGTAGAAAGCATATAGTTAAATCATGCTTTGAAAACATACATATTGCTAGTCTTGGTCTTTCAATTGATGAATTTAATTTATTTACACTTAAGGTGATTTCTGACAAGAAAGAAATTCAGGCACTTTATTATTCACTTTATATGTCTTACATTATTTTCCTTCTTTAATTCTTTCTTCTTTTGTGTTTGATTGATGTTTTTCTAGTGTACTGTTTTGACTCCCTCCTTATTTTTATTTCTGTGCATTTTTAAAGTTATTTTCTTAACAGTTACCAGGGGATTATAATGAATATATTAAATTTATAACAATTTGGTTTGATTTGTTACCAACTTAGCTTTCATAGCATATAAAAATTCTACTCCTATGGAGGAATGATAGCACTTATGAGCTATTGTCACAAATTACATCTTTATACATTGTTTGCTACTAACATATATTTATATTTATTTTTATACATTTGTCTTGGAATTATATAGAAGATAAAACAAGAATTTTAATCAAAAGTATGAAAATACTTGTTTTTATATTTACCTATGTCATTACCTTTATCAGAGTTCTTTATTTCTTCATATGGCTTCAAGTTATTTTTAGATATCCTTTAATTTAAGCCTTAAGTACAGTACTCTCTTTGCTATTTCTTATAGGGCAGCTTTTATTTATCTAGGAATTTTTAAATTTTTCTTTATTAAAAACAGTTTCGCTGAATGTAACAATTCTTAGTTGACAGATTTTTGTTTTCAGCCCTTTGGATATGTTATCACACTGCATTCTGTTCTCCATAATTTCTAATGAGAAACAGGATGTTAAACTTATTGAGGATCCCTTATATATGACGAGTTGCTTTTCTCTTGTTGCTATTAAGATTCTCTCTATGTCTTGGGCTTTTCTCAATTTGATTAGAATGTTTCCCAGGATGTCTTTGAATTTATTCTATGTGGAATTTGTTGTGCTTGGATGTGTAGATTCATGTCATTCATAAATTTGCAAAGATTTTAGCCATTAATTCATCGAAATGTTTTTTCTCCCTCCCACCCTTTATCTGTGACTCCCATAATGTGTATGTTGATATTCCTGAAGTTATTCCACAGGCCCTTTTTTCTTTATGGTGACATTGATTAATAAAATCTAGTGAGTTTCAGGTGTACAACTTAA